>NC_057920.1:19718482-20019658 GCF_018873765.1 Telopea speciosissima | reverse complement strand
AGTGGATAATTATAATCATATTTCAAGTTCAAGGTCATTAGTGTTGACCATTACCACCTAGGCATTACTTTGTGGGCAAGGTCTAAATTACCCCAGGGTATAAGGGGATATTTCGGGTACGGGTGTAACATCCCCCCAACCTTATTAAAAATTTCATCCTTGAAACTTGAGGCAGTTAGGGTCTTAAGGGTAAGGGCTGTTGAAGGACAACACCTTTAATTACCTACTACTCGGACTAAGTCAAAAGTCGGGTCCAGATAAGGCAGTGCCTTCATAGCACAACAGGTAAGGTCCCACCATTTTCTCTTCCCTATAGGGTCACATTACCACAAAAGGTGTGGTTTAAAATAACCCTAGGCTCCATTGGGTTAAAGGTCGGTGGTTACAACATTCCAGTGAGTAACATAAGACTTTACACACTAAACTATGCCACAAGGAACAGAAGTTCCCTAGGTCTTTCAGATCAGGTGATACCACTCTGACCTTCACTACTCTGGTCATTCTGGGGTTACAGGGCTTAACCTGTCCAGTTCCCAACATGGGGTTTACATTCTGAATGCTCTCACTTCAGGTCATCTCATTACCTAACCCAAATTTAGAATGAGTTGGAATATTGATGGAGTCTCCTATTGTTCACTCCGAGGGAACACATTTGGTGACCCATTACTCTATTCATATCTGTCGTTGGAGAAGGTCTTGTTACATCCTTCAGTTTAAGCTTTCACAATCTTATAACCTACTACATAGTCATCCCACAGGGAAAAAATCCTCATCAGTCCTCTTTCGAGAACCAACAATCATTTACTAGTCTAGGTCCAAGTCAATTTCCTTTAAGCAGGTTCCATTAACTAACCTACCCAGTCATTGTTAAGTTTATTTCCTATTAACTTAAAGGTTTGGTGGACCAGGGTCGGGGCTTAAACTAGATACCATGATAAGGTCAAACCAAAGTCATACTTGTGACCCAGAAGAACTAAGCTAGCCACGCACAAGGGTTTAAAGGATATATTTATATATTCATTTTTACACCAATACATAAGCATAGATTTAATAATTACATTCATATCCCTATGGACACATTTGTCACTCAGGTCAAACTCACAAAGGTAGACAAGCTCTAGGTATGGTATACTAAGTCATTTTGGGTGTCACATTACAACTTAGGACTCCCTCTATGAGTTTAAACAAGGTTTGGATGAACCAAGTAAAGTTCAAATAGAGGTTGTCACTAGTCCATGAGGTGGCATGGATGACCTCCACGTATACGTGGCTACTAATAACCACCCTAGGTCAAACTATCTAAAACCAGCCTATTATTTCCTTTCTTCTTATCTGAATACGAGTTGAATCCTATGTACCCTGATAAGGGTTTCTACACCACACCGGTTTAGGTTTCCCTATCACAGGTTTTGGTTCACTCATTAACGGGGTCTAAGGATTTTTATCCCCCAAGGTAACTCTCCTTCTTTCACATAGGAGGGGAGTCATAGCGTACACTAATGCCTGCCATCTTTTGTTGGTTGGCCCAGTTGGGTGCAGGTCCTAACCATTTTACTTTCAAGGCATTAACTAATTTTTTGTGATCCCCACAATTGGGTCACACAACAGGGTGTCCAATCTAGGGTATAGGCACACAATCATCACATATGGGTGTGGTCAAAAGGTCTCCAAAATCTGGGCTCAAAATCCTAAAATAAATCGGGCGGACTCAAGAGCGGTATCGGTACTCTGGTTCCGTTCATGGTTCCTCCACAAGATAGGCAGAGCGGACTAACGGGCGAAGGCGGAACGCGAATCCGTTCGTTCGTCCATTCTCAGAAGGTTCAATGGCTGTGAGGATTTGAGTCGAACGGGTCTACAGACGGACTCATGGATGTGGATCCGTTCGTTGATTCGGGCAGTTTTAAAAGTAAAATTTTCAAGTTTTGTGCGGAGCGGATCAACGGGAGGAATCAAAATAAGTGGATCCGTCCGTTCGTGAAATTTTAACAAAATAGGGCCGTGAGTTTTAAAACTCATTTTTGGCTCCAAGGAAAGGGACACGACCATGGGAGAGAAACCGCTCCAAGGGATTTTCGCCCCAGTCTCTCTTGCTCCATTTTGGGTAGTTTTAAGCCTAGAATCGATCTCTCCTTCACCCAAGGTAAGATTTCCCTTCTCTTTTCTTCCCATTTGTGAAGTTTGGCTTGTGTCTCTTTATATTTTCTTTCCTTTTCTTCTTGGATTTGATATGGATAATCCTAGGTTGTGATTAGATTTGAGTTTGTTTACATTTTCGTGGCTATGTACACCAAGTTCATGCCAAAATCGGTTTAGGCTAGGGTTTTTGGGTTTGAGTCAAGCCCTAGTTGATCGATGGCACTATGTGGTTGGATCCTTGCTTGTTTATTGCATCTTTTACTAATTTTAAAGTCTTCACAAGCATTTTAGAGATTGTTTGCCATGGTTGCCATATGTAGTTTGATTACTTGGATTATTTCTAGGTTTTAGTTGGGGTAAAATCCTCAACTTCTCAATGCTTTGGGAAATTTTTCAAGTTCATGCTTAATCCATCGTATGCATCTCAATTTCATAGATATTATTCCATAAACATGTCCTCAAGTACATTTCTCATTTCCATTCAAATAGTTGTTAATAATTCCTTGGTATTTATCTTACTTCTCCTAAATAAATCTTTTCCTTGATGTATCCCCAAATGCATCTCTTATTAATGGGATTAATTGCATAATTCTTGGTGTGTATCCCCTTTTTCCTCAAACAACTAGTTCTTGTTTCTTGTTGGGGTATTTCACTCAATCATTGGTTTGTTTGGTATTGTTTGGAATGTAAACTGGTCAAAAGCAATTATCATTCACATTGGTCCCGATCTTTCACATCCACACACTAGGGATCTCACATGGATTTTATTTGTGTATCAATCTTGTATTTTTTTTTTCTTCTCAACATGTCTCCAATGGTATCCATATTCTACCTTATATATACTATTATTATTATTACTATTATTATTATTATTATTATTATTATATATTTTATCTCCTCATCATGTATGATCTTCTCATCTAACCGTTCCCATTCCACTTAGGCATTTTACTTCTCTAAATTTTCATTTGCCATTCATGACCCATTATTCCAATTTGACTTACATTTGTTGTCTTTCTTTGGATGGTGCCTTGTGTGTAGGTAACTAGCCATGGCTCCCAAGAGAAAGAGGAATCTTGCCATTGTGCCTTCCATCCTCACAGCATACAATGTGAATCGGTTCACTTCAGAAAAGACCGAGGAAATCTTTTGAGAGCACCTTTTCAACAGAAAGATTTTGGTAGAGAGAGATGTGACAGGAGAGGAGCTTCTGGCATACAAGGTAGGTGCCAGATTTGACAGGTTAAAGTGGAATGGCATGCTGGTCTAGCCAGAGTTCTACTACCCCACCTTGGTCAGAGAATTCTACTCACATTTAGTACTAGTCAAAGAGGATGATGATGAGTACAAGTTAACTTCCTATGTGAAGGGGGTTGTCATTAGTTTCACTATAGTGGAGTTATGGATTCTTCTCGGTGTTTCTTTAGAGGGTCAGAGGGTTTATTATCCTCTAGGCAGCCACCCAGATAAGTGTTTGCATCCAGATGAGAAGTGGAGGTTGTTCAAGGTCCTCTCCAATGACAAGTTCGAGGAGAATGAGGATCTTTCCCAATTCCCTCCTTCATAACAAGTTCTCATGTTCATTGCCAAGACTAATCTGGCTCCTTCTAAGGCACACGGCTCTCAGCCTCCTCTGATGTCTGCAGTTCTAGGTCACTCCTTGTACACTGGCCAGCCTATTTGCTTGCCTCATGTGGTCATGCAGCACATGGCTCGTGTAGTGCTGAATCCTGCCCGCAATAACACCCTGCCCTATGGTAGACAGCTTACCCGTATCTTTCTATACTTTGGGGTTGGCCTTGACCGTGAACCCAGGGAATCAAGCACTGAGGGGCCTATTAGGTTCAATGCACTGTAGAAAATGAATTTGTATTATGATTATGACAGTGCAAGGGAGCAGGTCAAGTATGGAGATGGCAGAGGGGCCAGGGATGATGAGGATGATAGTAATGATGATATTGAGTTCATGGGCTCTGGGCCATTCGGAGCAGGGTCTTCAAGTACACCAGGGGGAGGTAGTGATATCTTGATGGCTATCAGGCGACTGAACTTGAGGGTAGTGGATGGCTTCGATGAGGTCAAGAAGCAACTTTTCAACCAGGTTCGGCGCCTAAAGGGCATAGAGCGAAGAGTGGATGGCATTAATGCTTTCCTGGTCGCGGTGGTGGCGGTGCAGAGGATTAGCCCAGTTTTCCCTTCTCAGCAATTCTGAAGTTATTTTGATCAGTTCTAAGTTTTCTTGTCTTTGGTGGATCTTTGGAACTATTTTCTTTTGCTTTTCCTTTAGTTTTCTTGCACTTTCTCCTTTTTCTTTTTTTGATCAGTTGGTTTGAACAATTTGAGAACTCTTTGGAATTGGTGGATGTATATTTTGATCTTGGATGGTTAGAATAAGATGTTTTGACTTGGAACAGGTGGAATCTTGTGTTTTGGATTGGAAAGGGCACAGTCATGCCCAAACAAGAATTTGGAACAGTTATAGTAGTTGAATTTGTATATTTTTTGACTTGACAGGATAGAATCATATGTTCAGGTTAGAATGGACAGAATCAAGAATGTTGAATTGAGAGGGCATGGCTGCCTTCAAGAAGTAATTAAAACAATTGGAAATTGTAATTAATCTTATATATATATATATATATATTTATTTATTTATTTATACTTATATTTGCTTATTTCTCTTTATTTGGATTATTGTTGGTAATTGTGGGTTGAATTTTATTTGATTCTTTGTTTGTTATGAATCTTCACATATATATGCCCATCTGTACCTATTTAAAACCCAACAAGCAATTGCCGAATTATATTTAACAACTTATGTTTCAAGCACTAGTTTTCATGTTGCCCATTATTTTCTAAGTTCTTATTTCACCACAATCAGTTTTCTTCCTATATCCACATGCAATCATTTATGTTCTTGAGATTTTAATTTAGAACCTAATTTGTGGAGAGTAAATCAAGAGGTTACACCGGGCTGTGGTCGGTGCAGAGCATCATTGCTCTGATACCACTCTGTCACGGCCCCATCCCGATGTAAGATATTTTGCCACGTAGGGGGTGACTGGGACAACACACATCATCCCAGTACCTACCAGGATCACAGATACAGCGTCCCGATCCACAGTCCACCCTATCATCACAGTATGATAACAGAAAGGAACGTACCAAAATGGAATATAGCATTCCAATCTACAGAGTTAGCGGAAGCGAAATTTAATTAAATCATGTGAAATTATAGGGCATTGGTTCTCTAATAATAACACATAGTACAATTTTCATAAATATAACCATTCAATCTCTCCTTATAATTAAACATACAGTTTATACATGATTGTAGAATGAATATAGAAATTTAAACAATAAATAATTGCCACAAGGGCATCATTCTTGGGTGTACATCTACATCTAAGTTACAGCCATCAGCTCCACTTGATTCGCATCCAACGGTAGTCATCAAGAGTAGTACCTCCTGCCTATCAACTAAAAAGGGATTGCGCAATGGGATTAGCTACACCAGCTAGTGAGGGAGGAAAGGGGAATGCACAAGCCTACACACAAATAATTTCAATATCAGAATGATGCATGCTAATATTAGATTCATTTTTCACCTAGCACATAAATTCTATCGGTCAAGTATATGCTACTGTGATAACTCGGGAGACACTGAGGGTCACTTGACTTATCGCCCCAGTGAAACCTCAGTTATCACATGGGAACCTACGCCGGTAGAAACCATCAGGTCACCCAGTGGCAGACTCCGATAGCCATCACTACCCTTGTCCTGGCCTCTCCCACCTCCACAGACCACCGGTGCTCAGACCTTACAACATATAAACCCCTATTGGCAAGGGTCGTAGCATAAGGGGGCAAATATCCTAGCCACAGATATACTATATGCAAGCCCTATCGGCCCGAGAGGTATTCCAGGTGCATCAACGTCCCATTCCATCTAGTACTCGGGCACCAGCACGACACAACACATACAAATTAGGATGACATATAACAATTTTCATAATTAAATAGATTGGGGTTCCAGCACCGGCACACTCGGCACCGTAGCCCGATACAATGGTGAGAATATTATCACATTCATAACAGTCACATTTGAGATAAATAATGCAATGCGCATAATGCTTATATTTATATAATAGCATGCTTAAGATTGCATATTATATATATATTCAAACCCAACCAAGTCACCCAGAACCCACTCACCGAACTCGGGTGTCGCCCGGCTTGGTTGACATGAATCTCACCGGTGCACCAACTATCCATCGAGTTGGGTAGCCTAAAATATAGAAGCAATCATTAAAACATGTATAGAAGGATCCCATGCTAGGCCCCGAAGGTTAAAATCAAGTTTCATCCAAGACAGCACTAGCGGACTCACAGACGATTGCAGCAGAGGTAAGTCCATCCCTGACTCCATTCAGGCCAAAAGATAAAAACAGACGAGCGGACCCACGGATGGAACTTCTTACTTGGATCCGATCGCGCATCCGTTTGACTTCTGAGACACTCCCGAGAGTGAGCGGACCCACGAGCGGATGTGTTTCCCTAGTCCGCCCCTGCATTCGGTCGATCCTTGAGACATACCCGAGAGTGAACTAACCCTGGGCGGATGCAACAGACTTGAGTCCGCTCCTTCATCCGTCCAGGCCAATTCACAGGGATTACACTGGGTGGACTGACGGGCGGTACCACGATTGGTGGATCCGATTGTACGTCTGTTGGTAGTCTCTTCCGATATTTCAAAGGGCTTCTTTTCTAGCTTGGAGCTTGGAGCTTGGAGCTTGGAGCACCCTAGCACTTCAAGGTCATGGAGGGGGTGTCTAAGCCTCCCTA
This sequence comes from Telopea speciosissima, assembly GCF_018873765.1. Taxonomy (NCBI): domain Eukaryota; kingdom Viridiplantae; phylum Streptophyta; class Magnoliopsida; order Proteales; family Proteaceae; genus Telopea; species Telopea speciosissima. Next base: position 20,012,674 of record NC_057920.1, on the reverse strand, counting down.
GGGTCACTAGAACCTAGGCTCACCTCATGGATCCAAGATCACATAAGGATTGGTCTCAAATTGGTCCAAGGGTTAGGTTTCAAGGTCCAAAACCAAAGGTTAGCAGAAATGGCTGCAAAGCAGCTCATGGGAGCCCAAATCAGGTCTAGGTCAGCCCCATTAGAGCTCCAACCAAGGACCGAGCTCCACCTTGAGTCCCAAATGGAACCCTAGGTCAACCCAAGCTCAAGAAAATCTATAAAAAAGGAAATGAGAATGGAGAAGTACCAAGCTTGAGGTCTTACCTTGGTGAGCTTCCTCCTTCCAACCATCCTCTCCATCTCTTCTCCTTCACCTTCTTCTTCTCCCTTTGTCTGGACAGCAAGAGGAGGAGATGTGGGGCAGCCAGCCATCTTGGCATGGCCTCCATCTTCTTCCCTTCCCCTCTCATTCCTCTCCTACTTCTACTTCTCCTTCTTCCTTCCTCCTTCTCCTTCTTCACTTGTCTCTTCTCCTCCACAGTTTGCTTGGGAGGGGGAGAGATAAGGGAATAAGGATTCTCTTATCCTTTTAAGGGTTAAATGGGCCTTAGGCCATGTTTGATTTAGATACTCCCAAAACACTTAGTGGTCTTTAGGTTTAAATGGGTTTTAGTTGGGTCTTAGGTCATGTTTGGCCCAAGTCATAGACCATTAGGTCCATTTAGTTAGTTAGGGTCTGTTTGGGGTGCACCCTAAGTCCATAGGACTTAATTGTCCTCTAAGGCTTGTTTGGTTTAGGTTAGGGTATGAAACCCATTATTCATTTAAGTTAGGCTTTGTGGGCCCATTTTTATGGCTCATTTAACCTGTTAATGGTAAGAGTGAGGGTCCATATGGTCCAAAGGTCCAATTAGGGTGTCCAGGACACGGGGATGTGGGTCCCACAGGAAAATTACCAAAAGGGCAAGTAACAGTACGGACGGATCCTCAAGCAGATTCAGTTCGAGTGAGTCTGTTCATGACTTTGGTGCTGCTGTCAGGGCCTAAACTTTAAGGAAAGTTATGGGGCTTTGACCCACACTTCCAAGACTTTAAGGGGATAATTATAATAATATTTCAAGTTCAAGGTCATTAGTGTTAACCATTGCTACCTAGGCATTTCCTTGTGGGCAAGGTCTAAATTACCCCGGGGTATAAGGCGATATTTTGGGTGTGGGTGTAACAATAGGGGCGATTCCCCAACGAAGGATCATGGTCATATGACCATAGTGGCACTTCCCCCACGAAGATCCATGGCTATCCGATTAGACGGGGGCGCTTTGCCAATGAAAATTATGGCCTTCAGACTACGCTGGCGCCTCACTATCAAAGGATCTATAATGAATTATGTCATAGTTCACTCCTCAACAAGGGACTGACGTTTGTTCGACCATGTGGCGAATAAAGAATGAAGCTCAAATACAAGGAAATAATTAAGGATCTCAAAACTTAATGAAAATTGACATGAAGGACTTATGTCTTCTGATCATGATACTTGGAAGGTTAAAGGCATCCAACCTCAACTATATGAAGCTTACATTCAGGATCCTGGCATGGATAGCGTGAGGGAAAGCGACTGAGCGTTAAGCTTAGAGAAATTCTTGTCTCAATTCTAGCAGGCTCACATAATTATATTGAGTTATTTGAAGAAAAGGATCTGAGCATCAAAGTTAGTGATAATTGCCTATTTTTCCTAAAGGGAATGACCCTTGTTAGTCCCGTTAAATCCAAAAAGCGGGAAGAGTGATCGTTGCAGTAGTGTTAATGCTCGGGGCGCATAGACGTTGAGACAGTCAATTCATTACGATAGAATCTTGTAAAAAGAAGAAAGATGAACACATGATTAAGTATGAAGGCAAATTATATTCATGATCAGATTTTACAACAGGGAAATAAAAAACATATGAAGCCCTTTGCAAAAGCAGATACAATGTTTACAACATAGAGATGGGTTATAGAATGATAATCGTTCCTTAGGTAGCGATGCAAAGCCTCCTAGTAATCTTCGAACACCTTGCAACCTCCCCATCCTCGAAGTAGAAGAGTGCGGGCGACCTCAACATAACCCGCTAAATAAAAGAGTAGGAACTGGATTGGTCATGCTTGGTGACCAGGGGATGGCTGGATGACGGAACCAGAGGTGTTGCATGAAAGTAGCCACGGACGAGGTGTCAAGCGGATTAAACTCAACATGGACATCAAGGACCACCCCAACTGCAGCATCCTTCAGTTCCCTTATACCTCAAGGGGGTTGTTCATCGACTGCGAGCCCCCTCACTAGTAACCTTCCGCTCCTCTGAAGACGAAATGAGTGTGGCGAAAGGTCCAAGCCACCCCAAGAGTAGAAGAAGAAGAGGCAATGGAGCCGGGGGCAGGGTTGCTACCTGCCAGAGAACTGTTCCAAAGCCCCTGGCATCCTCAAATTCTGGGGCGATTCGGCGTAGAAGGGGATAACCCCCTTTAGGTATTCAACCGGCTTGCTCTCACATGAGGGATACAGGATCACGGCCTGATCATGCGAAGCAAATCGGGGATGTACAGCCCACAGAAATGTTTGACACTATGTGTCAACTAAGAAGCAAGGCTGTAATCCTTTTGTCAACTGAAAAGCAAGACTGAGAAGGAAAAATCCAAAAGAGCTTCGCAGTCGCCTGAGACCATCCCCAAAATGGCAAGATAGAAGCCACGGCAGAGATAACACTAAAGAAGAAGAAGGAAGAAAAGACTGACACAGGAGGAGCAGAAAAGGTGGAACCCCGTATTTAATGAGGTCAAAGACAAAGTGAAGACAAGAGGAGAAGGAAAACCTATTTATAGGGGAGTATGTGATGGGGGGGGGGGTTCAAAAGGGAAGTTGGAGTTCCTCAAGCGTCAGGACTCTCGAAGGACGAAATCTCAAAAGGTCAAATCAAAAGTGATAGTGGAAAGGCAGGTGGCAAAATCTCATTGTCCAGGAAGTTAATGTGAAACTGCCAAAAGATTGCGTAAATCAAACCACACCACGCGTCTATCAGTTATTGGTAAGACAATGACTGACGATAGATTTTTTTTGGGAAGAGATAACGATTTGGTTCAAAATTTGAATCCCAATCACAGCGTTGGAAACGAAGCACCCGTCTGTTGGAAGAATTAGCTACGAACAAGGAAACCCAAAGATCACGCTCAACTACACCGTATACCAAAGTAAGAGAAAATGTCCCTGAGTATGAGGGACAACTATCAAGGGCACACCGAACGCAGGCCAAGCATAGATGCGAAATAAGAGATCAATAAAGCATGAATAGTCGAGCATGAAGGTCAGATCACAAAGAAGACTCTTCATTACAATTAGGTTAAAATCCGTACATGGGAGAATACAAAGATAACAATCAAGTCAACACCACCAAATTAATATCTATTGATCCATGACCGCAGAGCGCAATGGAATTGGTAGAAGCCGACCAGGGGGACTGTCAAAATGGGGAACCGAGAGCGAAGCTACTTCTGAGGTTGGGGGAGTCCATGGGCTGTTGAGAGTGAAGCCCAATTTTATCTTCCACCATGGAAACTGGGGGGCAACGGCCCTTATTTTGTCATATAATTGCCGAGCACCCTCTACCACCTTATGTTCGCAGAAGTGTATGAAAACGGGTGATTTCAGGACATGCGCGATGGTCTGATGGGAAGCGACATACTTTTCACGCCAAATATGCTCGGCAATATTGCCTTCTGTATACCCTAGCTTCTTGGATAGATCTTTTTCCCAACCAACAAAGGACTTATAGTATTCAATCTTCTCCTTGAGACGTTTGCATTGCCTTGAGAGGGCCGAGTATGACTTCTCATATACGTCAAGATGGCTCTAGAGCTCAAGCTCTCGGCTGCTTGGACTTGATGCCTTTCCTTCCAGGTCAGGCTGCTCCTATAAATAGATAGGTGAGGGGAAGCTGTAGAAAATAATTAATATTCAAGAAGCATAATCAAATCATGAAATGACAAGTTTCTCTTCATTCATGTATCGAATTAGACAAGTACAAAAAAAAAAAAAAAAAAAAACATCTTCAAATCAAGCTTAGGGGGAGAGATCTTGTTCGGTGACATTCTTTTGATCGAAGAGATTGGGAGCATGCTCGGAGGAAAGATCAATAACTTGTGCTGGTGGATGGTCAGGCTGTTAGGTTGGAGGTGCAACAAGGCCAAGTACGCCAGGCTTCAAACTGTGACCTTGGAGTTGTAAAGGAAGGAACCTAACCTATGAAGACTTGGACACCTGAGCCTTCGCTTGATTAACCACTGTCTTGGAAGGGTTAGCTGCAACCTTGGCTTTGGAGGATTGTCCTTCCCAGGTTTGGTCTTCTAGACATCAGACCCCTAAACATTTGACTTCAGGACCAAGCAAGGAACGGGGGTAAAATTCCCCTTTGTCAATAAGGCCTTCATCTGTTCAATCTCTGGAACACCAGAAAAATCAAGAGTGGGATCACGGGCCTCCATCACCATCCAAATATTGTATGTTGTTTGAAGCATATTGGTACCCACAGTGTGGAGATAAAGTCCCTTGTACTCGTCGAACGCCAGAAAACTATCCACAGCATCCCTTTCAGCCTCCAAAGTTGCTTTCTCTGTAGCTTCCAACTTCTTCTTGTTCTCCTCTCTCTCCCTCTGAAGATCAGTTGTCAAGTCGGCGATCTTCTTCAAAGCAACCTCCAATTCAGACTTCGTTTCCTTCAGATCCTGGGCACTATCATTTATTTTCTCCTTGACAACCTTTTTCTCCGAGGACAGTTGATCTCTCTCCTTTTCAAGGATAGTGATCGTGAGAACCTGATCGCTGTTCTTATGCAGGAGCTCTTTATTTTCCTCCTCGGTTTTAGCATAGAGTTGGGATAGTTCCTTACTTCTCTCCACCAAACCGAAGACATAGGCCAGGGCCTGAGAAAAAGAAGAATGATTAATACATGGAAACAGGAAGGGCTTGAATGATCGGAAAAGTGGTTAAAGAAAATGGCAATACCTCGTATGATCGAGCACATACTTTTCTTTCTAGAGTCTCATTCCCCATTCCCTTGAGACGATGGCGATCGGCTGGAGGGATGCATCCCCAGACCACATGCTCAACGACAACCTCATCGTCCAATACCTCTTGATCAACGTGAATACCCCAATCAAGGATGTACACATTGGATGGGGCCCTTTGCTCATTCACCAAAGGGGGATTTGTCCCCTCACCATCCACTTGCAGTCTCTCTCTCTCCCTCAGATTGGGGAAGGATGAAGGATTATTTTGGGTCTCCAGAAGAGCCCCATCGTGAGTATCCTCCCCAGTGAGGTCTAGAACGATGGGCCCAGTCTCATTAATCTTATCCCCAGAATCGTGTGGGGTCTTTGTTTTCTTCTTACTTAGGGCATCCTCGGGGCCCTGCACTGATGAACCTTCCTCCAAACTTCTTTTTCTAGAGCAAAACGCAGAGGAAGATCCCAATTCCTTATCGGAGAGCTTCACATTCCCAGATTGGACAAATGCCAAAGCATCAGACAGATCCACTACGAAAGACACGAGAAGAACAAGAGAAGATCAGTGTGAGATATTAGTGTAGTCTAACATATAGAGAATATCATACGAGAATAAACAAGTCCTACCCCGCTCCGACATGTTAAAGGCTTCAATTACCTTATTTGTGACAAGGTGGGTCTCCTTAGTCTTCATGATCATTTCAAGAGTTTTTTCATCCTCGGCATCAAGGGGATCAACTTTGTTCACCTTACAGGCCTTGGGATAGCCCCATTGACTGGGAAAATTGGGATTGGCATAGGAAGCCCAGAAAAACCTCTGTTTCCAGGCATGGATGAAAGAGACTGGAGGTTCACTAATCGAAACTATAGAAGTCCTCAGGCGGAGAGTATAAATACCACGATGATGTTTATGAGCACTAAGCATATAACAGTGAAGGAACAGATTTACTGACTCAGGTCTGCGCAACCCCATGCATCTGAGAATAAACCCAGTGATCATCCTCCAACAGTTGGGAACTAATTGACATGGGACCAATTCATAATGGGACAAAAGTTAGGAGACGAAATAGGGGAAAGGGAGACAAAAGCCCGATGCAAAAGCATCTAAAATTATGGAGACTTCTCCATGAAATTGAGAATTAAGCCTATCACTGGGGTCAGCAGCCCTGAGACCGATGAAATCGGGAATGGAGTAGACCCTCTGATAATCGACTATCTCAGATATTCCAATTACTAAAGGGATATCCTCGAGAGGCTTATTGCTCATGGGGTCAGAGGGCGAATTGCTACCATCCTCAACGTCCTTGTTTGAAGATTTGGACGATTTCCTCTTGTAAGGGGGCCTAGGAGGAGAGATAGGTTTCATTGGCATCCTCATATTTGGATAACTAGGGTTGGATGAACTGGCATCGGCACCAGAATGTAGTCAAGATTGTTGAATAGGCCCAGTGGGACGATATTCTGGGAGATCCTCATCCACAAGAGGGTTAGCCGGGGAATAATATAAACGTTCCCCTTCCTTAAACAGGGCAGAAATTCCACCCTCTATCTAAGATTGAGAAGAACTCCCCAAAGCAGACATCCTCTTGAAGAAAATCAAAGAAAACAAAAAACCAACAGATAAAGGAGAAGAGAGAAAAACTTACTTGAATAAGTTTAGAAATCGGCGAATTGCTACTGGGACGATATTCTGGGAGATCCTCATCCATAGGAGGGTTAGCCGGGGAATAATATAAACGTTCCCCTTCCTTAAACAGGGCAGAAATTCCACCCTCTATCTAAGATTGAGAAGAACTCCCCAAAGCAGACATCCTCTTGAAGAAAATCAAAGAAAACAAATAACCAACAGAAAAGTAGAAGAGAGAAAAACTTACTTGAATAAGTTTAGAAATTGGAGAAGGAGATGACGCTGAGTGAAAGAGAAAGTCTTCCGGGTGGTGGCAAATGTGTGGGAAGAGCTTAAGCGCGTGGAGAACTTGAAAAAGTAATGGAGTTTCAGAAGGCAAAGAGGAAGAGTGGAGAGATGAAAGAGACAGAGTATAAGTACTGGAACATGAAAGAAGCAAATGGCCCAGATCGAATTTGCAGATCCCAATGTGCGGCAGAGATCAAATAACAAAAACTGAGAAAAGGAAATGATGAAGAGGTGCGTCGAATCGCTCAAATAAAACTTAAACGACAAGCAACTACCCTGGAGAAGAAGAGTTCAAGTTTAAGCTTTTCTGAAGGTTTTTCGAGGAAAGATGAGGATCCCCAAAATGGAAAAAGTAACCAAAAAGTCTTTTTGAAAAAGACAAAGAATAAAATGGCAAATGGTGGCGGAAGAAATGATGACACCTTTTTGGGGCCCAAACATGGTCTTAAATGAGATAGACAAATCCGAGCACAATTTGAAACGGAATGTGCCCGTATGATAGACGAACATGAATGTTGAGACGATCACCAAATTCGTATCACAAACCACAGCCATGGTTGCATGATTTGTTAAGATGACCGCCTTGGGGGAGTTTAAATACTCCTTATGTTCAGAGTTAGAAGCATAAGGAGTGGGGGGCAAATGATGTGAAAAATTTCTCATTGTCCAATCCCGTGAGGACACGTGGTCAGTAGGGTCCTGAAAGTGAATAGTGGACTAGAAGGTTGGGGAAGATGGCCTAGAGTGGCCTGGTCCGCGTGACTCGGGGGACGTGGGATCAAGATCTAGGAAGGATATCAATCTGCTGTAGCGCGACCTACGTAAGTTCAAAAGTAGGAAATCAAGATTCTGAAGGGGTATCCCTGTAAAATCAGCAAAGTGACTAGGATACATGGAAAATCTATAAATAGAAGGTGCTGGAACAGAGGAGGGGACATTCATTCATTCACTCATTCTCTCGCTCCGACTTACCAATTCTCTTGACTACATTAGAACTAGATCTGATTTTCCCTGTCTCTAACCTTCATCGTTGTATCCTGGTTCAGGCCAGTAGTATTGTAATCAATCGAGATCTCTATAACTCCAATTTATGAATTGAAGTGTTATCAAAGGATTCCGACAATTTTCTTTGCATAACACTATGGGATGAAAAATTTTGGTACTTATGTAAGGGCCACATTTTTTGTGGATGTTCTTTAGAGTTAGTATTTGGATATGATGCAAAGTGTTGCACACCCTAATAGTGATGTAGTAGGATTTTATGGGATGTTATTGAAAAGGTTATAATTTTAATTATATTTTGAGAAGCCATGTAAAAGGATTGCCACCACATTGCGTATCATATACTTATACTAACTCGATGTGTCACTTTAAGTACCAAATTGTGTTCCTTTAGTGGGATCCTTGCGCATTCGGTTCAATTTTTTGTGATTTGGAGATGCTCATGCCTCCTTGTTTATAAAACAAAATCGATTAAAATCATACGTCCCCAAATCCACACATCTGTGAGATTTGATTATGAGCTTAGCAAAAATTTTTGTCTCATCGCGTGTGAAGTAGGGAACAATTAATTTTAATCAGGGTTTCTAGAACAAAATCTTAAGATGTGTGCTAAATGTCCCCTTTGCGCATTGTTGAATGTAGTGATGGCCACCATGACCGTTAATGCAAGATTAAAATCTTGCTAATTGAACAAGAATGCCTTGAGTACCTGGATATTAAAATGACAAAATCCGATGAGGGTACTACTTCCCGACATTGTCAAGAAAAAGAGGCTTATAATGCTTGGTTTTAAAGGGATCGTAGTGCGCGCTTTATTATGCTAAACTGCATGTATGAAGATCTTAAGACACATATGAGAAATGTCAGACTGCTAAGTCCATGTGGGACTAGGTCAAATTAGATTGTGAGGGTACATCAACTACGACGTTGAGGGCCATGACCTTGAAGTTTGAGATTTACCGAAAGGACCCTAAGCACACATAACTGAACACCTTAGGGTTGTAAAGGACATGATAAGAAAATTAGATGATGTTGGGGTAAACCTTACCGATGAGCAGCAAGTTCAAGTCGTTATTAGGACGTTACCTGATTCCTAAGCCCAAATGAAAATAGTTCTCATACACAACGACAGTGTCAAAACTTTTAATGACATTGTCGCTTATGTGGAACTAGAGGCAGAGCACTTAGAGACGACCCAAACACAAGCCCTTGTCGCCCAAACGGGGCAGCGCAAGACTTCTAGGTCTAAGCACAAGAGACAAAGGAAAATAGGGAATCAGGGACAAGCTCAGAACACTGCACCAAGTGGAGGCAAGTTTGCCAAATGCATATGAGACAAGCGTGGCGGTAAAAGAGACCTATCCAAGGTCAAATGCTATAACTGCCAGAAGATGGGGCACTTCGCTCGTGATTGCACTGAGCCGAAGCAGGTACCATTTCTACCCTACTCTCCTTGTACTTTTGTATGTACACATGTTTTGGTTGCCCACACCCAATTTGACTGGACTGTGGATACAGGAGCAACAAGACATGTAGCTCGTGATCGAGGGGGATACATAGATTATAGGAAAATTCTGGATGGCACCCAAAATATCTACATGGGAAATGGCACAAGTGAAGCAGCTCACAAGAGTTGGTTCCTATCAGCTCACTTTACGCACTGGACGTACCTTACTTCTTAATGTGTTATATGCACCAGAAGTTCAGCATAATCTACTTTCAATGACAATACTTTTACCTTTAGAATATTCATTTATTTTTATGGTGTTTTGATGCAGTTACACTTAAATGGTGTTTTATTTGGACAATGTTGTTTGAGAACAATTTTATTAAATTAGATCTAGTAAATCCTGTTGTTTCTTTTTCATCTTTAATTATTGATACTGATAAGGATTCAGAGTCTGTTGTGTGGCATGCTTGACTAGGACACATAGGTCATGATAGGATGGCCAGGCTAGCTAGAGAAGGCCTTCTTGGCCCACTCGCTAAGGTCAACCCGCCAACATGTGAACCTTATCTAGCCGGTAAGGACCATCAGAAGCCTTTTAGAAAGGTAATCCGAGCAACCCAAACCCTAGAGCTTGTCCATTAGGACATCTACAAATCTGAATGTGAAGGCATGCCATGGTGCTTCTTCCTTCCTTATCTTGATTGACAATTATTCGCGATACGGTTATGTTTATCTGATCACTCATCGCTACGAGACATTAGATTGCTTCAAACGCTTTGTAGAAGATGTTGAGAATCAACAAGGCAAGAACTTAAAAACTCTGTGAACTAATCGAGGATGCAAATATTTATCTAACCAGTTTAAGAACTGTATGAGGAAAAAGGAATCACCAGGTAGTTGACTATTCCTCACACCCCGCAACAAAATGGTGTAGCGGAGTAAAAGAATAAAACACTTTTAGGCATAGTTAGGTCGATGATGGCGTATGCCAACCTCCCAATATCCTTTAGGGGGACGTTCTTTTGACCGCTGCCTACATCCATAATAGAGTGCCATCACAGTTAATTCCATCCACTCCTTATGAATTGTGAAAACATGCAAAGCCCACTTTGGGGCACCTACGACCATGAGGATGTGTTGGTTATGTTCATAGTACCTCCCATAAGTTTGAGAAACTTATCCGTAGAGCTAAAAAGGACATCTTTATAAGATACTCTGATAGCTTAAAAGGCTATACCATGTACGGTGAACACCACGATGGAGGAATGACAGAGACAGAGTCACACGATGTAGATTTTCTTGAGACCGATTTCCCTAGTATAAGAGACGCTAACAGGGATCTTGATCTCTTTGAGATAGAGGCTGATGAACATGTTTCACGTACTCTTCGCAAGGGTGGGGAATTAACTCATTCAATAATCTCCAGATAGGGTGAGAGTGATCATCAGACTAGTGGGAGTGTGCTACCTAGTGAGAAAGCACAACCCAATTTTTAAGACCCTTTCGCGCATAGGAGCACACGTGGACACATTCCCCATCGTTGTTTTGAGATTGAAGGGGATGTTTCCATTTGCGCTCTAAGGGATGAGGATGAGTCAGCTTCAGTCAGTGAAGTGTTTTCCTCTTCAGTTAAGGAAATGTGGTAAGTTGCTATGAAAAATGAGTTGAGTTCTATGAGTAAGAACCAAGTCTGGGAGTTAGTCGATCTTCCCCCTAAGCATAAAGCCATCGAGAACAAGTGGGTCCTGCAGATCGTGGAAGGACTGGTACTGGTTCTATTAAACTTTGGAGATGATCAAGGCTTTAAAACCATTGATCCTTTTCACATTCAGAGAAGGCAATAGGGCTGCAGACTGGTTGGCAAATTTAGCTTGTAACACAAGGGTGGATAAGGAGTTTCAAAGAGGAGAAGTTCTTCCTACCGACCTCCAAAGGATTACATGTGAAGACGCTTGTGGTCTACAGGTGCTTAGGAAATCATTAGTATTATTGGGCTAGGTATGTGAGGCCTAAAAGTTTTGTGAGAGTGTTACTCTAGGAGTGGGTTGGGGGAAGGCGGGCATGTCCCCCCATGTATTCTTTATTTTGTTGATTAAGTTTAATAATATTCTAGGGGTTGCCCCGGGTCCCAGAGAAGTTCAAGTTTTAAAAAAAAGAGCAAGTGGGTCTTAAAGGTCAAACATAAGGCAGATGATTCAATTGACAAGTACAAAGCACGCCTTGTGGTAAAGAGATATACCCAAAACGAGGGTATTGACTATGATGAGACATTATCCCTTGTGGTGAGAATGGGCTCTATCCGCCTCATTCTAGCTATTGTCGCAAAGTTGGATTTGGAACTCTACCAAATGGACGTTAAAACTATTTTTCTCAATTAATAATTGGACGACGAGATCTTTATGGCTCAACCAGTGGGTTTTGAGGTGGAGGGACAAGAACGTAAAGTTTACCGTCTCAAACGTTCCATCTATGACCTTAAGCAATCATCCAGGCAGTGGTACATTAGATTTCATCATGGTATTACCTTTATAGGTTTTGAAATGATTGAAGAAGACCATTGTGTGTATGGTAAATGGTCCAAAAAAGGTTTCCTTATTCTATCCCTATATGTTGACGATATCTTATTGGCTAGGAATGACATGAAGTTGATTATCGCCACTAAAGAGTGGTTGTCCTCTACTTTTGAGATGAAGGACATGGATGAGGCGTTGGGCGTGAAGATTGTGAGGGACCGCATTGGATTTCTTAGTTTGTCTCAAGAGACTTACATAAAGAAAGTCCTGAAGCGATTCCATATGAACAACTCGAAACCCATAGATACTCCAATGGACAAGGCATGCACTTTGAGCCTAAACCAGTGCCCTAAGACTAATGAAGAAAGAAACCCAATGTCCAAAGTACCCTATGCAGCTATAGTAGGCAGTCTGTTGTACACAATGATGTGCATGCGTCCAGATATATGCTATGTAGTTAGAATGGTTAGCTGCTATCAGAGTAACCCAGGACTCGTTCATTTGATAAGATGTAAAGAGGATACTTCAATACCTAAGTGGGACTACAGATCTCATACTCACCTACAGTGGTTCAGACTTGAGACTGAGGGGCTACAATGATGCTAATTGGGTTTGTGATAGAGATGAGCGCAAATCCACCTAAGGAGATGCACTTGTCCTAGGAGGCGGGACTGTTACTTAGAGTAGTAAGAAACAAACCTCCATCGCTTAATCCACGATGGAATCGAAGTATGTCGTACATTCATCGACAGTTCAGGAGGTCGTTTGGCTCAAAAGGTTCCTACAAAGACTTAGTATTTTTGCTAATTCAGACGACGTCGTGCTTATACATTATGATAGCATGGCAACGTTGGCATTTGTGAAGGACCCCAAGTTTCATGGGAGAGCCAAGAACATTGACATTCGATATTAATACATTTGGGACATGGTTGCGTAAGGTTAAGTGGTCCTGAAGCATATCTCCACTAACAGTATGATGGTTGATCCGTTGATGAAGCTCATTGCTAGAGATGTTTACCTTGTTCACATTAGAAACTTGGGACTGTAACGGATTTGATGTGTATCTATTTTTTGGACACTTTATTGGATGGACGTTTATTTGTGTCTCCCTTTCACAATATGTTTTTGGTAGAGCGATATTGCATGTACACATTTATAGTTTTAAAGATGTCACTAGGCATTGAATCGACCCACTCACATGGGTGATTCACCTCGGTGCTTGAGGATAGCGAGTTAGATGAGCCCATGAGCATATGTGCTTGATGGTGCCTTAGTTAAAACTAAGATGAGACCTCACCAGGTCGGATATGGAAGGCACCACACTTTCGAGTAGCCTGAGCGAAGCAGGATGTGAGATTTCAGGCAGGAACCAAGAGGGTGACTGGGTTAGAAACTCAGGTTAGGCATTTATCCCAGCGACTAAACTTAGATCCGTATGGCATTTATTTTATGAGTGACATGCCCACTCCAGTGGGAGTCACGCCATAGCATACATATCATATTGTATGTGCTACAATTGACTGATAGTGGAAGTGATTGAATGGATCCTTACTTCGTCACTGTGTGAGCCACTTGGATCATACTTGATTGATCCCATAGTACCCTTATTACCTGAGACCATGTCATGAAGAGGATATCTAATGATGCTACTTTTACGTTCTCCTTAGGGTCATGGATGATGCGGTCCAGCGGGACACGATTGGGAAAGCTATTGGAGACCATCGGATTGACATAAGGGGCTCAGGGAAAACCATTCGGAATTACACCTTTGTTTTGTGACTCATTGCTCGGGCGACTTATCATTTTGATATCGACATAGTCATTAGTACATTGCATACAAAGAGCCAGCACTATGCACCATGAGGGATCGAGAGTGCTGAGTTTGGTGTAACTGGATCGTTTGGGGTATTTTGAGATTGTTTGTGAGTGATGTACTATGTTGGTTAGATGGAAGCTTGATATAGTACTCCTACCCTGTATTATCTCGTTAGGTCGCACGCCCCATTCCTATATAAAGAGTTACACAAATTGAGAGAAACTTGGATGCATTGTTGATCTAATGCGCCCATGCATGGGCGAGTAGGAGATGTGAATCGGATCCGGGTCTTGGACCCGATCCATGGCGTCCATGAGGGGCGGTTGACCCAACCCACGAGCAAGGGGAGGGAGCAGTTCACTTTAAGTGAACGACTCCCTCTCCCCCTTTCTTTGAGTGAAAGACTGCAAAGGGGGGGGGGACTTAGGGTTTTGGCTATAAATAGATGCTCTAACCCTAAGTCTCATTATAACATCAGCAACCAAGATTTGTCTCTATCTCCCTACTCTCCAAGTAATTGTGTGCTCTTTAGATTCCATCTCTTTCCAAGGATTTGTGGTGTGGAGTTCTTCTTTGTGGAGAAACCAAACAAGATATTCGAAGATCGTGAAGGAGATTGTTCGAGTTCATGAAGCTTGTAACCAAACCCATACGAGATCCTCTTCTACTGTGTTCCCATCTAAGTTCAGGTAACACCCTAACGGGTGATAATTTATTTACAAAAAAATAAAAAATAAAATTACAAACTAAAACTAACACAACAATTAATATGGAAAACTCTCCAATGTGGAGGGAAAAATCACGAGGCAACTCCAAGAATAATCCATCGAAACATATAAAGGATTACAATAATTCACCTCTCAAGTTTATGTCCAAACTTGAGATCCGCCTACCACAAGATTGAGAAAAAAGAAATAACAAGCATTTGGAGAGATTACAAGGTTACCTCAAACTTTAGCAAAAATGCTATCAAATCACATCTAAAGGCTACTAACAATTTCTCTTAAAGCTTGGATAACCCAAACCTAATAAGGTAAACGGCAATTTCGATTACCAGGCTTATATAGTGCGTGAGAAGTAGTAAAACGACATCAAGAATGAGCCAAATGTGAGAACAAAACCTCCACAATAAAAAAAAAAAACTGCACTGCTTCTCCAAGAGCTTAAAGAACAAACTTCGTCTCCTTTTGTCTTCTCAACCAAGCCGAAACCTTGTTTTCTTCTCAAACCTTGCACTTTCTCTCTCCTTAGAGAAAACCCATTAATTCTCTCTCTTCCTTTTCTTCTCTTGGAAGAAAACACACTATACACTTCACAAAGAGGCTCTTTGAATTCTACAACTCACTAAGGAAAGGTAGTGAATGTCAACTCATTGACCCTTTAGCTTCACATGAGTTTTGGACCCAACTTAGCACAAGCACCCAAACCTCCACATGGGGCTGGACCAACATAGTCCAACACCTCACAATTGCTCGGAAAACTGACTTAAGCATCAAAGAGTCCCCTGGAGTCCACTCTGGTCCTCTCTTATGCTCTTTGGTCTTGCTGAGTAGCTCGTCCAACCGTGCTAGGTTAATTTTCTACGGCAATAAAAAGTATTGTATTTAATTTTCTCTTCCATCTCCAAATTCCAACCTTTAACTTTCATGCCAACTTAAATATAAGCAGAAGGCAACTTAGAAGGAAAAAGACCTTTTGAAAACATTAGGTGGAACTTGATAGGAACCGTAAACCAGTATCAGAATCCTTACCAAGGAATATTTTATTTTAGTTTATGGAATTAAGAAAACTTCCCAAAATTGAACCTTAATGATATTTGAGCTACTCAATTTCAAATGGTATTGTCTTCTTTTCCTTTTTTTTTTTTTCAAATGGTTTTCTCAACCTATTGGCTCAAGTGGAAAATTTTATAAAATTGAACCATGCGCTCAGACACATGGGGTGGCGAAATGACTGTCGGTCCCCCTGAATGGCTGAAATGACCGTTCTGCCCCGCCCCATGGGTCTGGACGCATCCTACGCCCCTATGTGCTACGGTGCTGAGAACATGATTGTTGGATTTAACCCTATGGCGCTGTGGAATCGGATCGGGTAACACACTTTTCGTGCAGATCCAAGAGAGGTAGAAACAATTTCATAAGGAAAAATCATGGTTATCTTAGAGACGCAAGTATAACTCCTCCTATAGATATTTGGTCTTTCCGACTTGTGCAATGTTGGAAATTGATGTAGTTCAACACTTTGAATCTCGCTATCAATTCTTGCAAAGTGGAGTAGAAGTCAAATCACCAAAACACATGGATTCCAAAACCCAAGAATCCTTCTTGTTCAAACCACACCAAGAGAGAGGTAGAGAGAAGAGAAATCGTGGGAGGAGGGAGAGAAGTAGCCAAAACGTGGGCTGCTTCTCCCTTCCTCTCTTTTATATTTTTAGAGACCCAATTGGGTCCCCAAATTGTTTTCATATTGGTCATGGGCCAATATTCTATTTTGGTGAGATAAAATCTTCTCTCCTTTTGCAACTCCAATTTTCTATCAAAATGGAAGACAGAGAATTTGAAAAGGGATCCAAGTTCTTTAATTATGGTTAATAGAATATTTCTACAATATCTCTTGCCATAATATAAAACGATAATTAACCATCAATACATTTTTCTCATAAGATGCCAAGTGTCCAATAAATTCTTTTAATTGTACACAAGCCCCTCCACTTTCCTAATATCCCATAATGAATTATAGGGTCAATTCATTATGTACGTAGATCGAGAGAATATGTGTTTGTGATTGGACGGTCGTAAAACTTCGAAATCAAAATTCAATATAATACATATATTAATTTTATATTGAAAATAAATTTATAAAACATTTCGAATAAATATTGGATCCAGATTTCTATCTGATCAATCACCTACTTTCTCTCTCATGGATATTCCCTGTAAATTGGGCAGTGGATTCCGTGTTGAGCATCCTCTTTGTTTACAATGCGGGACCACGAATCTAGTGTATCCGTTTATAGTCCTAACGAACATCAACCATTGGCTTACCAAAATCCATGATGTCACGCTGCAACAAATAGAATCTCTCAGATCAAAGGGCATCGAGTGGTGGGTAAGTATATCACTCTCATACAACTGGCATCACTACATATGATATACGTACCAGATTCATATCTATACACGTTCTCGACATGTACCCACATCATGCACTGAAATCACCATTTCTCGTGACATGTGATATGGCAACCATATGAACGGGATGTCCAATCCCATCCCTAGTCGAGACCTATTTTAGGTTAAGACCTAAGGAACGTTCTTATAAGCCCAAATTAAATAAAGTCATGCAAAAATTAAATTCACTAATTTAATAAATCGTGTTTGATGGGCACACACTTTCAACAATGACCCCTTTTTTCTTGTTTACTCAAGGCAAAGCTTTTTATTTGCTTGTAAAAAGTCAATCCATTCTAACTAAAGATGGCAACAAGTCGAGTTAAAGCAAGAACTTGTCCACCCCACCCTGCCGCAGCTTGCGAATACCATCCCAATTACCTTGTAAACTTAGAGAGTCCCATACATGTTTTGCAAGGGAAGGTTAAAGACATGAGCTAAATCCAAGTTATAAATAGGGAGAAAAATAAATTAAAACAGTTATTAAGAGACTAAAGATATGAGCTAAATAGATACAGTATTGGAAATGTACGAATTGAATAGGTCATCTAATTGAGTTTGGTGGGTTCTGTTCTCCTTTGTCAACTCCTTGCCGTGAGATTTGTGATCGCTCTTTCGTCCCGTCTCGTTGGTTCTCTATATCCCCTTGAGTATTCAAAGAAAAATTGTTTGATCATTCAATGGATCAAACAAGGTGTTGATGATGCCCTTGCGTGTAGTCTCAGACACCTTTGAAACTGGATTGCCATAGATCGGCCCATATCAGATAATTTTGCCTTTGGCTTCCTAAAAAGTAGTTGACAGTTTTACCCCTGGTCTGTACTGTTCTACTAAAACAAAATCGGCCAGATACCGGGCTCAGTCTATGCCGATACCAATCCGGATCACCCAATATGGCCGATCTGTGTCCAATACCTCCAACCATGCATTAGCCTCCATGCTGGTTCAGGGCAACGCGACCAGGGAGACAGGGAGCGATCTATTGCGATCTTGCCCCAAAATTAATTACAGAAAAATGATTGAAAATCACTTCACATGAAATGACCTCCCTACCCCTTATTCATGATGCTCTGATTTCCAACCTTGAGGAGCACACCAGCGAGGTCCGACGGAAGAAGTTGCAGCAGGGATGAAGATAGTACTCTGAACAGCAGTTTTGTTACAGTTTTCAAGCAAATTAAAGATCTCAGTCCAGCAGTCCTCCATTCATCAGTCTCCTGCCTGAAACGCTGAGTCTCGTTTGTTGAAACTCGATGGAAGAACAAGAGGTGAACCAAAGCTGCGAAAATGGGAGAAAAAATGGAGAAGAGGGACAAGAAGAAGACAGTGTCTTGCAATTTATGGATTCAATCGACAGTTATCTCTGCCTCATGGATTCCCTGTCTTCTGCACTTCGCCAGGTAGGGTGTGATCTACCTTTTCTTTCTTATCTATGTGGAATTTTTTTTGGGGGTGAATCAATGAGAAACTGTGTAGGATTATTATTTGTTCTGTTGTTTATTCCCTGTGATTATTTTATCAATTCACTTTTCTGTCGCTTTTCTGGTTTTATTTTATACTTATCGTTGTGTGGGATACCCAGATCGTTTCTAAACAAGTCGAAAACTTCTATCTAAAAGATTGTGGCTTGTGGATGAACTCACCTGTAATTTCACACTGTTTTGGTTCTGAAACTGCTTGTAGTATCATATTGCTGTGATGGATTTTTTGTTTTTTTAGGCTGAGTGCTAATAGGAAGCTGTTTTATACATTTTTTTTTTCCTTTTAACTAGAGGCAATTCGATTGTTCTTTGGTATCTACAATATTGTGTGTTTTTAAGGACCTTTCCAATTATCTAACTTCACGGTTTGATGTGTTGTGCAACTGTAAGTACCAATTTTTGGAGTTGTAGTTGGGTGGTATGGAAAGAAGGTGTTAGGTACATGACCAATACACCAAAAGCTCTAGAGCTAATGGAAATTGTAAGTTGAGGCCCTACTATGTTGGTGCCATTTAGTGCCGACCTAGGTAACCCTTTTTAGGCAGCTCCACTTCAAGTTTTCACTTGTTAGCATGTAGCCCGTTACTAGGCACTCTACTCTGCTCCAGGTGTCCCTTTTCAGATGGTTTGCTCTCTACTCCATGTAGCTCTTTCCGTAGACTCTGATACTAAGTCTTAGGTACTAGACTGATACACCAAAAGTTGCAGAGCTGATGCAATGTGTAAAGTCAAGCCTTTTAACCTATCCCGTGCTAGGCTGGCCCAATCCAACACCCATACTCCAGGTTGGGCCCCACCAGACACATAACAGAAGGCCATGAAGTTTTGAGTATTGAATATGGAAGTTTTCTTCTTAAAATCCTACTCACATGTAAGTGATCAAGTTCAGCTCTTGATATTTGGATTATTTCTTTCCAATCTGGTGCTACTTCAGCTTTGAAATTCTTGGGGATTTATTTTAGAGATTGTAGTAGATCAAATCCAATGTGTGATCTTTTAGATGGTATGTGCTGTTCATCCAAACTAGTTACAACCATTAACCGATAGAAGGTGTCTACATTGATCATTAGTCATATCCATTTTTGTTGAAGAATAAGACATGTATTGAGGTGCTTTTGTTGGAGAACAGGAATAAGATTCGTGCCAGATAATCTTTTATCAAAGGTGCCACTACTGGGCATTGCATCTTAGCTTGCTTCAAGTTCTATTCAAACAATGATCACATGATATCATTAGTTTTTCAAAATTTTCTTTAGTAAGCTGTGAAATACTCATATTATGACATTTTTTGTCTAAATTTTCCTGTGTAGCCTTAATAATTATTATGTTTAGCTATAGGTTTTGGTGTATTTCTTCTGCTTTGGATAAGGTAATTCATTTTCTCTGTTGTTCTCTTGGTATTTGCTTGGGCTCCTTAGCTAATTAAGTTCTATTCTCATTGTTAATGCTCTTTATGTTTCTCTTTCTACAGGGATGGCTGGAACTTGCTAGTGCTCGGCACTCGATGGGTACTTCACGCGTCTCCAGTGCACTGTTTGACCTCAAACAGCATTCTGCTGCCACTACAACACAAGTGATACCTTATGGTTTTGAATGTTCTGCTCCAGGTACTTGATGAATTTGCTAACATCCCATGTGACAGTTGTATGATGGTCTGGATTTTGATGTATTTTAGCTGCAGAGACAACTTTATAGTGTTCAAATTTGCCAAAACAGCTTCATATAGAGGACCTGCTCATATCAGTTTGCACTGTAGGACCAAAAGCACGTGTCCTCCTTCTCTTCATTATAAATGTGACAAACATCAAGGAAGGAACCACCAATTGGTAGTTCTACCTAGGAAATATCACAGGCCTAAAGTTTGATCAGATCCATCCCAAAATAAAAGTTCTGATTGTGAAGTAAAGAAAGGGATATTAAGAAAAACAGTGAAACCACGTACTCTGAAAATGTGACATAAGGGATCAAATTCAGCTTGAAATACCATCATTTATTTCCAAACAGAAAGAAAGATACAACAAATTAAGTTTGCATACCCTTGCTATTCTCTTCTCTTCTTGCCCTTTAGCTGTTTGAGTGATATTTATTTCCTTTCTATTGAGACTTTTTTTTTTTATCTCTTAACAGGCCTTTTCTTATTTTTCCTTCCTTCTTTTGATTGCTTTGGTTTCATCGTAGTCATAATTATGATATGTGAACAATTTGTAGAAGATCCTATGGTGAGACAACCACATTTTACTCTGTCAAAATGGTCATCTTTCAATGCTAGAAAATGCTCCTTTGGTGAAGTAGCAGCCGACGAGGAAGAGTTCCAGAAGAAACTACAGAATCCACAACTACGACATCGCAGCCCATCCCAATTGCCTGGTATCCTTATTGTTATCCTAACACAGGCTAGCTTACTTTTGAGGAAATATGAATTGTGCATTATGTAGTTTGTACATAGTAGGTATTTACAACTGCATAAGAGTAACAAAATAGATGTGCACAAAACTCTTAGTTCTATGCTTTGCACCTAAGGGAACTCCTACACTAGAAGTTGATTTGACTAGATGAACTTAACTGTTCAATCTGTTGCCTTTTATAAGTACATAAGAATGTGATTAGATGGGTTTATGGCTTAAGAAACCAGTAAGTGCATTTCATGTACTTAATTGCCCCTTGGGGGACCACTCTTATGATTTACTTGATAGAAACTTTAGATGTCCCTCTTTTGTTTGTTTGGTGAATCAAGTCTTCTTTAACCAGCTCGTGTTTCTCTCTGTCCATTGACTAAAGAATCCCAGGAGACACACACAGTAAGCAAAGGATCTCCTCTTAGTGCTGATGATGAAGTAAGTGACACTTGAAATTGGTTTTCTTCCCATCGTTGTTGAACATATGAACGAGTAATCATTTCATTTGGCACTTTACTTAATATTAGAGTTTAATTACTAGAATTAATAAATTGATTCTAGTATCTTTACGTGGAAGAATCTTTGGAAATCTTTTCTCATATCTGGTGTATAAATTTGCAGAATACTCAACTCTATCAAACTCAACTATCGCTTTTCCCAACTTAATGCGGCGGTCTACATAAATTCTGTTCCACTTTTTGGTTCTATTTATATATTTGCAGAATGCTAAATGTGATTAATAGAGCCACTGGACAAATGACAGAGAGATATCTTACCGGAGTCTTGTGATACAGAGCAGGAAGATCCGATTAGGTCAAATACTTGTGCAAACCTATAGAAAATGTAGTCTTGGCTTAGGAAACACCACAAGAGAGAATGGTGTCCTCCTAGGTAAATGGGTGTGCAACTGTTATGAGGAGCCTTTAACTCTAGGGATTGGGCATCCATTAAGTTCAAGTAGGGACTTTTAGAGAATGAGTGGATTCTGTTGAGTTTTGCATACCCCTGGAAGACTAAAGGTTAGAATTAGATTTTATTTTAAGCACATGTGATATGGTATGGGTGGTTGAGAGAGATTCAAATTCCTGGAAGATTTTTTGTTTGGTACAAATCTTTCAATTTAAAACTCCCATGATTGTTTCCGTTGTTAGAACTGAAGGTTGAAGTACCATAGCTAAGAGGTTCGTAACTTGGTATGAAGTAATAGTGTCCTTGGGGTTTTGGTAGTAATGAGATACTCAGAACTTGAAGAGTTTACTAACCTTATCAAATGCCTTGGTGTTGATTAGATCCCAGTAATTGAGTAGGATGCGTCAATGCCTCAATTGCTGATGCAGAAGCATCTCAACCTTCAAAGAATGTTGAACCATTTTTCCATTGCCTATCTTTGGGTCAGTTTTTGGAAGGTCAAAAACATGTTCTCTTGGCATGATTTAGCTGCTGTTTGGAATCTTACTCTCTAATGAGACCAAGATCATACAAACTGGAGTTCTTGAGAAAGTTCTGGCCGTCTTAGTTTGGGGTATTATGCTGTGACGGGAATCTGGTGGCAGGCCAAGAAACCCTAACCCTAATTTGAGGGCTAAACTGTAGGTAGAGAAAATAGGGCAGAACTGAAGAAATCCTGTATCTTAATTGCCAGGGGTTGATTGAGTCTGATTTCAAGGTTGAGCAGGCTTCTGGAGTGGGTTGAACTAAGGCTAAAAAACATGGGAGGGAAAACTCAGAAGGAAACAAAGTGTAATTGGCTTTATCAGTTATCCCGGATAAAACAGGGGGGAGGGGTCTGACAGATAAAGTAACAGTGCAGTTTAAGTTGGGTTTTATGGCTGGAAATAAGGGAGAGGACTAACAGAAGCTTAACTCCCAAGTAACAAGGCAAACAGAATTCTATTTAGAGAGATGAAAGAAATCAGTAATTCAAAATCAACCTAGAAAACATAGCATCTGCAGCCAGCAGGTAATAAGGAAATAGGGAATAAGAAAGAAGGAAAAGGGACATAGAGGAAGAAGAAGATTGATCAGCTAACCAGAAATTGAGAGAGAAGAACCAGTAGAAGAAATCAAATAGAAGGAAGAGGAAAATATCAGTAGAATCGCAATGAAATCACTTCCAAGAAAGGACGTACCGAGTGCATGAGGCTCTCCCCACTGCGGAGTTTGAGGAGGGTCATAATTTATGCAGTCCTTACCCCCGTTTTGCGGAGAGGCTGTTTCCCATCTTGAACCCATGACCACTAGGTTGCAATGAATGAAATCACTTCCATTCATTCAAAATCATTCTAATCGATGGTTACAATGGTATGGATTGATAGATTACTAAACTGAACCCAAATTAGAAACTAGATAACTCTTTCCTAAGGAATTTACTAAATATAAAAATAGAAACTTTGTATTGTTTTACAACTGTAACCCAAGAAAGCAGAAAATATAAATTTTCCCAGAGGACTAATAGAGACACTAAAAAAGGGTAACTAAAGCTAAACTCTTAATCTCGTATATGACTTAGTACCCCTGCATGTGGGCTTATAGATATGGCCCATAACAAAGGTAACTACAAAAACAGTTAGCCAATGACCCATATGACTCAATGGAGACTTGAAATTAAGCTTAACAAGGGCCAATTGAGTTGGCTGTCTGCATCAAAATCCTATTTTTAGAAAATAAATCAATAAGTTCTAGCTTGGTTTTTATTTTTTTTACTTAGGGAGCACTCACAGAAGTTTCTGAACTTGTCATTGGAGTCCATTTGTTTTTAGTATGTTAGAGAGTCTAGAAAGTTTCTACTTTTCTTAGTCCTGTAACCTGTATAAAGGCATTGGTTCTGGCCAAGCTAAGTAGTTGAATTACTATTTGCTTATTGAATTGAAGTTGAGTTGCTCCGCTTTATTGCTCTTGTGGTTGGTGCCCTTGAGTTCTAGTGCTAATTGTAGCATGTAGTAAACAGTAGCTAAGTTGTAGCTTGTCTGGTTCTCTTTGTTTCCTCACCTTATTCTTCTTTTTATTTATTCTCTTAAACATTTTGGCCTGCTACCCATAGAAACAGTCCTTGCTGTCCAACATCAATTGTATGCCCCCTCTCTGCCTTTTTTGTGGAAAGTCAATCACAAAGGGGTGAACAGAAATAACTAGTTCTGAAGGATCTATCTTTCCTCAACTTTGTAGTTTGCTGATGGAGAGTTATTACATCCTTTTATAAACTGTTGTATTGTGTATAGGGCTGTCAACAGGAATGTTTTATTGCAGATCCATTTTATAGTTGGATCAAGTTAGATTCATCCTGATACACTTCAGTTATGATATGAATTTTATCTCTTAACTCAACTCAATTCAGCCTTATCCCAACTAAATAGGGTTTGGCTAAATGGATTTTTTTTCCTCCAATCAGCTCTATTCAAATCCATACTTGTTACTAGTCCTAATCCGTGCACCTAGAGTCATTTAGGCCTACCTCTAGCTCTTTTAACTCTTTCAATCTGAATCAATTGACCTTTCTGTACTCAAGAATTCAAAGGCCTCCTTTGCACATATCCATGCCACCTCAAATGACTTTTTCCCAACTTATCATGTATCGGAGTTGGACTTACTCCTAAAGTAGCTCTAATTTGTTCATACTAAGTTTGTTTATATATTGTTTATTCATTGCCCAACATTCAGATTCATACATCATTGTTGGTCGTATAACTATTCTATATATTTTTCCTTTTAGTTTTGAGGGAATACATCGATCACACAAAACTCTAGATGCACCCCTCTACTTCATCCACCAAAACAATATCATCACCAAAAAGCATGCACCAAGAGATGTGATCTTGAATAGCTATATTGAGCTCATCTATGATTAGCGCAAACAATACAGGCTTAGAACTGATTCTAGATGTATTCTAAATGTAATTGGGAATTCACTTCCCTGCCTCCACAGTTCTTACACTAGTTACGACACTATTATACATATCTGTAATTATGTTCACTTATTTACTTGAAGCACTTTTCTTCTCTAAGTCAGTATAGACCATAGGGAGATCCTTCTTACATTCTTTAAATCTTTCCATTAGTCTCATAAGCAAATAAATAGCTTCTGTGGTCAATCTCCTTGGCATAAAACCAAATTGGTATCTGACATATTAGGGCCTGCATGATAACACTTCTGTTTTTTTGTTCCTGGGAACAAAAAACTAAGAGAAATTCGTTTGTTAACACCGGTTCATTTTTTTGTCCCTGGAAATGAACCGTGACAAAAAAGTTGTTGAGAAATAGAAAAAAAGAAGCTCCAATTTTAAGCTTCTCTGTCCCAAAAATAAAAGGAAGAAATAAGGGGGGAGTTGCTTTTTAATGAGTACATGGTTAATTTAATGGGGACAACAATAATTTCACGTTCAACTTCAACCACCACCAGTACCACCACCGCCACCGGCCACTATCCCTACCACCTCCACCACTGCCGTCGCCACCACCACCATTGCCACCGCCACCGTCAACACCACCATCACCACCACCGCCGCCACTACCTCCACCTCCACCTCCACCTCCACCGGTACCACCTCCTCAACCACTACTGCCACCTCCATCGCCACCATCACCACCGCCACCACCGCCTCCACCGGCACCACCACCACCACCACCACCACCACCACCACCACCACAACCTCCACCTCCACCACTGCCACCACCACCGCCAACACCTCCACTTCTGCCACTGCCACCACCTCCACCACCACCTCCACTGCCCCCCCCACCACCTCCACCTCCACCTCCACCTCCACCGCCACCACCTCCTCCACAGCACCACCACCATCACTACCACCACCACCACCACCAATACTTTGGTAATTTAATGGCATGTTTGAAATTTTGTAGAAGGTCTAGAAATAGAAATGATTGTGCATAAAAAAACACGTTTCTGTTTCTTTTTCTTTTCCAGCCCAAAAGTAGAAACTAATATGCGTTACCAAACACGTTTTTTTGCCCAGAAGTAAGTCCTAGTAACAGAAATACAAAAAGTCATTTCTAGAATAATAACATGGCCCAGAAACAGAAGTTTTATCGTGCAGGCCCTTAGTTTCTTGTCTGAGGCAGGTTTCAGTTACAACTTACTCCCATAAGTTACAGTATGGTTCATAAGTGTTTTCGTCTATTGTTATCAGAGCTTTGACTATCACCTCTATTAATATAAATCGGAACCACAATGCTTCGTCTCCATTCATCTGACATTTTTTCTTGTGCTCATAATCTTATTAAACAACTTAGTTAGCCAAGTCATTCCACTAATTCCTAAGCTCTTCCACACCTCTACTGGAATACCATTTGAACCTGCAGCTTTACCTATTTTATATTCTTTAAAGCTTCCTCTAATTTAGACACTAAATTTTCCTTATATAACTAAGATTTATAGTTTCTTAATGGTTAGTACAACCTTCTATAACACTATTACTTGTATTGTTTTCATTTAATAAATGTTGTTGAAATAATTTTTCCATCTCTCTTTAATGTCCTTATCACTTGTTAATATATTGTCATCTTCACTTTTTTTTTTTGGGTGAATAAAAATATATATTACGAAAGAGAAAAGCCCCATGAGGGGATACAAAGGAGCCCCAAGAGGGGAAAGGAGGGAGCAACAAAAACAAACAACCCTTAAAGGGTGAAATTCCAAGAAGTTACAATGTGTCTATTTCTAGGAGTGTCAATGAAATTAAAGGGGACTACAGACAGTCTACCTTTAATGTTGAAGGATGGAGTCCCAAATCTGATGAAGAGATTTGGAGTTGGAAGTCCATCTTCTAAGGTTGCGCTCATACTAGATGTGGTGGATAGCAGCACTGAAAGCAAGTTTACCTACACGGTCACAAAAAGAGGAACCACCAAAGGTCATATTGATGCAGTACAAACCCTAGAGCTAAGGAATCCAGTAATAGGACAGGATTACAGGTGTAACACCCTAGTAGGGACTTAATGCAAGGGCTGGAATTTGCACAACACCACATTCGACATCAAACATAAATAACAGAATTTGCTAATGGCAATTATCAATAGAAATCAAATGAATAAACACCATAGGTCTTAGGAATCAATTCTAGCAACCTATATGGTTAGCTCCACAAGGCTAGGTAAGTAGATTCATGGCATTACATTCAAGGATTTAGTAGGCATACATGACAGTCCATACAAGATACTAAGCCATAATAATAAGCATTAGAAATATATGCAATACCAAAACACCACAGCTAGTGTAGAATAAATACTGTTTCAGGTCTGAAATTAGTGGGAAATCATGCAAACATGATCAAAATAAAATTCTGTTTCTAGATTTAAAGAAAGGATGTGTTGTAGGGGTTAGCTTGGGGGTTAAGATTCAAGGTAAAATCTGGAAATGGGGTTGGGATGGTTAGAGACTGGTTTAGGAAGGGGAGACAAAGGGTTTCGGCTGGCAGAGAAGGAGGGGAATGGAGAGAATAATGTTTAATGGGGCTGGGGTGCTTCGGTTACAAGGACAGGGAGGGGAAAAGGAATCTCGACAGCAAGGGGAAGGGGGGGAAAGAGGGCTACGACAGCAGCCGGGGGGGAGGAATGGTCTCACGACAGCAGCAGGGGGGAATGGTCTCATGACAGCAGGGGGGAAATGGGGACCACGACAGCAGGGGAAAAAAGAAAGAAGAGAAAAGGGGAGCCGAGGGGAAAGGGAAGAGAAAGAAAGAGGAAGAGATAAGAGGGAGAGAGAGAGAGCTCGAGAATTACTTTGAGAGAGGGGAGAAAATCCAAGAAGGGGAGGGGACTTCTCTTGTCGCAAGTCTCTTTCAATCTTCATTCATTCATCGATTTTCAAAAGTGGCTGAATACAAACCTTAATAGAAACTAAAACATGCATATTCCTAATCTACCCTTACCCTAATTAAAACAAAAGGAATTACCCAAATACCCTTACTTAAGTTACAAGGTTGAAACAAAAAACTGCAGAAATAAATAAATAAAACTACTAAAACATCCTTCACTTATTTAACATAAGTACTAACATAAAAGACCAAAATAAGCCTAGAAGTCTAAACAGCCCCGCGCTAGCCTATAGCCTCTGAAAGCATCATCGAACCATAGTAACTGGCTCCGTGGTAGTCTCCCTCTGGTAGTGGTGCACAAAGGGCCTGTGGTAATGGTTAGACTTCTAGGGTTATTTTGGTCTTTTAACTTAGTACTTATCTTAAATAAGTGAAGTATGTTTTAGTAGTTTTATTTATTTATTTCTGCAGTTTTTTGTTTCAGCCTTGTAACTTAAGTAAGGGTATTTGGGTAATTCCTTTTGTTTTAACTAGGGTAAGGGTAGTTGAGGAATATGCATGTTTTAGTTTTCTATTTAGGTTTGTATTCAGCCACTTTTGAAAATCGATGAATGAATGAATGAAGATTGAAAGAGACTTGTGACATGAGTAGTCCCCTCGCCTTCTTGGATTTTCTTCCCTCTCTCTAGGTAATTCTCGATCTCGATCTCTCTCCCTCTTATCTCTTCCTCTTCCCTTTCCCTTCGGCTCCCCTTTTCTCTTCTTTCTTTTTCCCCTGTTGTCGTGGTCCCCATTTCCCCCCTGCTGTCGTGAGACCATTCCCCCCTGCTGCTGTCGTGAGCCATTCCCCCTCTACTGCTGTTGTGGCCCTCTTTCCCCCCCCTTCCCCTTGCTGTCAAGATTCCTTTTCCCCCCCTCCCTGTCCTTGTAACCGAAGCACCCCAGCCCCATTAAAAATTATTCCCTCCATTCCCCTCCTTCTCTGCCAGCCAAAACCCTTTGTCTCCCCTTCCTAAACCAGTACCTAACCATCCCAACCCCATTTCCAGACTTTACCTTGAAATCTTAACCCCCAAGCTAACCCCTACAACCCATCCTTTCTTTAAATCTAGAAACAAAATTTGATTTTGATCATGTCCGCATGACTTCCCACTAATTTCCGACCTGAAACAATATTTATTCTACACTAGTTGTGCTGTTTTGGTATTGCATATATTTCTAAAGCTTATTATTAATGGCTTCTTATCTTGTATGGACTGTCATGTATGCCTACTGAATCCTTGAATGTAATGCCATGAATCTACTTACCTAGCCTTGTGGAGCTAACCATATAGGTTGGTAGAATTGATTCCTAAGACCTATGGTGTTTATTCATTTGATTTCTATTGATAATTGCCATTAGCAAATTCTGTTATTTATGTCTGATGTCGAATGTGGTGTTGTGCAAATTCCAGCCCTTGCATTAAGTCCGTATTAGGGTGTTACACCTGTAATCCTGTCCTATTGCGGGATTCCTTAGCCTCTAGGGTTTGTACTGCATCAACCAAAGATTGATGGGGACATCAAGCTGCACCATTACTAGAGGCCCTTTGTGCACCACTACTAGAGGTGCAGGAGACTACCACGGAGCCAGTTACTATGGTTCGATGATGCTTTTAGAGGCTACAGGCTAGTGCGGGGCTGTTTAGACTTCTAGGGTTATTTTGGTCTTTTATCTCAGTACTTATGTTAAATAAGTGAAGGATGTTTTAGTTGTTTTATTTATTTATTTCTGCAGTTTTTTGTTTCAGCCTTGTAACTTAAGTAAGGGTATTTGGGTAATTCCTTTTGTTTTAACTAGGGTAAGGGTAGTTTAGGAATATGCATGTTTTAGTTTTCTATTTAGGTTTGTATTCAGCCACTTTTGAAAATCGATGAATGAATGAAGATTGAAAGAGACTTGTGACAAGAGTAGTCCCCTCCCCTTCTTGGATTTTCTTCCCTCTCTCTAGGTAATTCTCGATCTCGATCTCTCTCCCTCTTATCTCTTCCTCTTCCCTTTCCCCTCGGCTCCCCTTTTCTCTTCTTTCTTTTTCCCCTGCTGTCGTGGTCCCCATTTCCCCCCTGCTGTCGTGAGACCATTCCCCCCTGCTGCTGTCGTGAGCCATTCCCCCTCTACTGCTGTCGTGGCCCTCTTTCCCCCCCCTTCCCCTTGCTGTCGAGATTCCTTTTCCCCCCCTTCCTGTCCTTGTAACCGAAGCACCCCAGCCCCATTAAAAATTATTCCCTCCATTCCCCTCCTTCTCTGCCAGCCGAAACCCTTTGTCTCCCCTTCCTAAACCAGTCCCTAACCATCCCAACCCCATTTCCAGACTTTACCTTGAAATCTTAACCCCCAAGCTAACCCCTACAACCCATCCTTTCTTTAAATCTAGAAACAAAATTTTATTTTGATCATGTCCGCATGACTTCCCACTAATTTCCGACCTGAAATAGTATTTATTCTACACTAGTTGTACTATTTTGGTATTGCAGATATTTCTAATGCTTATTATTAATGGCTTATTATCTTCTATGGAGTGTCATGCATGCCTATTAAATCCTTGAATGTAATGCCATGAATCTACTTACCTAGCCTTGTGGAACTAACCATATAGGTTGGTAGAATTGATTCCTAAGACCTATGGTATTTATTCATTTGATTTCTATTGATAATTGCCATTAGCAAATTCTGTTATTTATGTCTGATGTCGAATGTGGTGTTGTGCAAATTCTAGCCCTTGCATTAAGTCCCTATTAGGGTGTTACACTTGTAATCCTGTCCTATTGCGGGATTCCTTAGCCTCTAGGGTTTGTACTGCATCAACCTGGTATCAGAGCATGGTCTAGAAGTCTAGCTTCTTTTATTTCATTCTAGGGACAAAGTGTCTTAGGATCTCCCATGTCTTCCCGTGCATGACCACTCGTAGTGGTAGGTCATATCAACCTATGGATCTACCCCCCAACTTTGAAGCACTAGTTAGGGAAATTCAAGCTGAGCTGCATGCTAGCAGAGAAGCTCGAGAAGCTCACATCGATAACCTTTGTACCCTCGAACATCCTTACCCTTACCGAGAGGGTTACTGTTGTGGAAACATCAGTCCCATGCATCGACAAGCAGCCGAACCACGATGAACATGATGGTGCCTACTCTGAGGCTGAAGGCAGATTAGAGGTTCCCGTCCTAGGAAACGGTCGTGGTATAGATAGGGGTAGAGGTCATGCTCCCCGTGGGCATCGTGCTTAGAGAAACTATCCCCCACACAGGGATGATGAAGACTTTGAGCCATATGATAGAGGATTCGATGTCAGGAAGCTGGAAGGTAGATGCACCCTCCTACGATGGCCAGATCGATGCCAAAGTCCTGCTTGACTGGATCAGACAATGGACCGGTACTTTGATTTTTATGCTATTTCCGTAGAAGTCCGTTTCAGGTTTGCTAAGATGAAGCTAACTGGAGCCGCACAGGACTTTTGGACTGAACTTGAGTACCAGGCATGGTACTAAATCTCGTTTCGTTTTGGTGTTTCGGCCTGACCGAAATTTCCGAGATACCGAAATTTCGTCGAAATCTCGGTTGAAATATGGTATTTTTCTATGGATATAAAATGCCAAAAATGTCCGAGATTTCCGAAATTTTCAAAACGAGATGACCGAAATTATCGAGATTTTCGAAATTTCCGAAACGAGATGACCGAAAAATTTCGTCATCAAAATTTCCGAAATTTCTGAAATATTGCATTTTTTCATATCGGACTTGCGTTTCGTTTCGGACAGGCCGAGATACTCGAAATATTCGATATCTCGACC
The DNA here is from genome assembly GCF_018873765.1 of Telopea speciosissima. NCBI lineage: Eukaryota > Viridiplantae > Streptophyta > Magnoliopsida > Proteales > Proteaceae > Telopea > Telopea speciosissima. The sequence goes on along the minus strand of NC_057920.1, from coordinate 19,981,344 downwards.
GAAATTTCGCGAGTTTTAGTACTATGGTACCAGGAACATGATTAAGGTCTGGAGCCAGTGTCTACTTGGGCTGAAATGTAGGAAAGGCTCAAAGGGGAGTTGTTGCCTATCACTTATAGGTTGCAACTTCTAAATGACATGAACTCCTTGAAGCAAGGTAAGCTATCTGTGACGGAGTACATGGCTAAATTCAATGAGTTAAAGATTAGGAGTCGTACCCGTGAGGATCGGGAGCAGACATTGTCTAGGTTCTTGACTGGACTCAATTCCGATATCCAGCTACACATGGCACCCCACCTAGTGCGTGATGTTCCCCAAGCCTTTAGAACAGCTTTAGAGATTGAAAAGTCCATGAGATCTTTTCCCCTGAAGAAGAGTTTCTCGACAGGAGACTCGAGCTTCAGAAGACCTCCACAGTCTTCCACACACCCCTCTAAGCCTCCCAATAACCCACCAAGAAGTTTTGACAGCAAAGACAAGGGTATCTTGGGAGCAAAACCATCAATTGGAGGTCAAATGCGGTGTTTTAAGTGTCAAGGTGTTGGACATGCAGCTAGAGAGTACCCCACCCGAAATCTCTATGCGGGGAATCTTGAGGATTATGATCAGGGTGATGATCTGTATGGTGACTACGACGATTATATTCCCAATGAGTTCATTTCTGATGAGGAGGTCGATGAGGAGACTGACACTTCTAGGTTAGGAGTTGTGCGATGCATGGTCCCACGGACCCTACACGACAATGAGCTTGAGGTAGTTGACATCTCCCGTTTGGGTGTTGTGCGTTGCATGGTCTCACAACCCAAGGGCAGCGATGACTGGCGGCGAACCAATATTTTCATTACCTATACTTGCCACCAGGGTAAAAACTGTCGTGTCGCCATCAACAGTGGGAGCTACATGAATGTGGTTGCCCAAAATGCTGTGTCCAGAATGGGGCTTAAACCTGAGGCTCACCCAAAGCCTTATAAGGTTGAGTGGGTTGATCAGTCCACTATTCCCATTACATTGAGGTGTTTAGTCCCCTTACATTTTGCGGGCTATGAGGATAGAGTATGGTGTGATGTCCTAGATATGGATGTCGCCCATATCATCCTAGGGAGACCTTGGCTATATGATAGAAATGTCACTAATTATGGAAGGTCCAACACCTGTGTGTTTGAATTCAACGGGAAGAAAATTTGATTGAACCCTAGTGCCCCTAAGGAGGTGAAAGCTCCAGAGAATAAAGGTAGTACTTCCAAACAAACCCCCAAGAAGACACTCAACATCTTAAGTCAGAAGCAATTTGAAAATGAGTGTAAAGAATGAAAGGTTGTCTATGCTTTGGTTGCCATACAGAGTAATACAGATTTATCACGCCTACTCACTGAGGCACTTAAGGACGTACAACCTCTGTTGAGGAAATTTGAGCTGTTGTTCCCTGAGGAGTTACTGGACGAGTTACCACCTATGCGTGACATTCAGCACGCTATCGATCTAGTGCCAGGCTCCTCCTTGCCAAATTTACCTCACTACCGTATGAACCCCAAGGAGCATGCCGAACTAAAAAAGCAAGTAGATGAGCTGCTCCAAAAGGGCTTCATTCAAGAGAGTTTTAGCCCATGTGCGGTACACGCCTTGCTCACGCCAAAGAAAGATGGTACGTGGCGTATGTGTGTGGATAGTAGGGCCATTAATAAGATTACGGTTAAGTATAGGTTTCCCATATCTAGGCTTGACGACATGCTTGACATGATGGTTGGCGCTACAATCTTTTCCATGATTGACTTGAAGAGGGGGTGCCACCAGATAAGGCTTAGACTGGGGGATGAGTGGAAGACCGCCTTTAAAACAAAGACGGCCTTTATGAATGGCTGTCATGCCATTTGACCTGTCAAACACCCCCAGTACCTTCATGAGGATCATGACGGAGGTATTGCGACCATTCATGGGGAAGTTTCTTGTGGTCTACTTCGAGGATATTCTTATCTACAGCAAGACCAAGGAAGCTCACCTTGATCACCTGAGTCAGGTTTTCCAAACCCTTCTGAAAGAGAAGCTTTATGCTAATCTTAAGAAATGTACCTTTCTGAGCGACCAAGTGATTTTCTTGGGTTTTGTCGTATCGGCAAACGGAGTGTCAGCCAACTCTGAGAAAGTTAAGGCCATAGAAGAGTGGCCTGAATCAACAAACATTCATGAGGTGCGAAGTTTCCATGGTTTAGCCACTTTCTATAGGCGGTTCATCTACAGGTTTAGTTCCATCATGGCTCCCATTACAGATTGCATCAGAAAAGGGGAGTTCAAGTGGACTAAGAGTGCTTCATTGGCCTTCCAGGAAATTAAGAAATCAATGACAGAATCCCCCTTTCTTCGTTTACCTGATTGCTCCAAGGTTTTTGAAGTAGCCTGTGATGCATCAGGGGTCGGAATAGGAGGTGTCCTTAGTCAAGAAGCACACCCCGTTGCTTACTTAGTTACTTTAGTGAGAAACTGAATGAAGCCAAGCAACGATATTCGACGTACGATAAAGAATTCTATGCGGTAGTCCAGGCTTTACGCTATTGGCGATACTATTTGCTACTGCAGGGATTCGTCTTGTTTTCCGATCATCAGGCCCTACAATATTTGAACTCCCAAAAGAAACTGAACCCTAGACATGCCAAGTGGGTTGAATTTCTGCAGGAGTATACTTTTGTGCTTAAGCACAAGCCTGGGGTGGAGAACAAAGCTGCCGATGCCTTGGGTCGAGTCAATGCTTATTAAAGCTTTACAGTGCATTTGGTCGTGTGAAGTCCCTCCTGCACAGTCTGAGTGCGCAAGTTGTTGGTTTTGTTCGGATGAAGGACCAGTACCCCACTTGTCCTGATTTTGGAGTAGTCTTTACTTCCCTCAGCGGGGACCCACCGGTGTCTCATCTTGATTATATTCTGAGGGACGGGTTCCTGTTCAAAGGGAGCCGCCTTTGCATTCCCAGGACTTCACTGAGGGATCATTTGATCTGGGAATTGCATAGCGGGGGAGTTGCTGGCCATTTTGGTCGAAACAAGACCATTCCCCTTGTGGAGGACCGATTCTATTGGCCTGGCCTACAGAGAGATGTGGCAAGAGTTGTTCGCCAGTGGCTGCTTGTCAGACTGCGAAACAACAGAAACCGAACACGGGTCTTTACATTCCTTTGCCTATGCCCCATGCCCCATGGCGGGACCTTAGCATGGATTTCGTGCTCGGTCTGCCCAAGACTATGAGGCAATGATTCGATCTTTGTGGTCGTAGATCGATTCTCTAAGATGGCCCATTTCATTCCATGTTCGAAGACATCTGATGCTTCTGCGGTAGCAAGATTATTCTTTCATAATGTCTTCAGATATCATGGGCTCCCTCTCACTATAGTGTCTGATAGAGATGTTAAGTTCACTAGCCACTTTTAGCGAACCCTGTGGCACAGGTTAGGTACTAAACTCCGGTTTTCGTTTGCATTCGACCCTCAGACTGATGGTCAGACTGAGGTTGTCAATAGGAGTCTTGGTAACCTTCTTCGATGTCTCGTAGGTGAGAGTCTAGGTACTTGGGATCGTGTCCTGTCTCATGCTGAGTTTGCCTATAACATGTCCAAGAACTGGTCGACTGGTCTGTCACCCTTTGAGATATGCTTGGGCACACAACCTAAAGCACCCATAGATCTTATCCCTGCACTAGTCAGTTCTAGAGTTAGCGAGTCAGCCGAGTCTTTTGCACAACGCTTACATGATTTGCATGCAAAGATAAGACAACAGATTGCTTCTAGCAATGATCACTATAAATCTTATGCAGATGTTTACCGTCGGCTGCAGGAGTTCAAAGAAGGCGACATGGTAATGGTCTGGATCCATCTGGATAGGTTTGTTAGAGGAAGAGCGAGCAAACTCCATGCTCGTGGGGCAGGCCCATTCAAGGTAATCAAAAGGATTGGTGCCAGTGCATATGTGATTGATTTGCCAGCTGATATGGGGATTAGTAATTTATTCAATGTTGAAGACCTTGCCCCCTATTATGGCCCAAATACCACACCTTCACCTTACCCAGTTTCATTGGACGACTACCCTTTTGATCTTAGCCAGCATAGCCCTATCCTACCTGCCACTGCCCCCCTTCCTTTACCTCGTTTTGACACCAGGCCCAAAGAGATTGAGGATGTACTTGATGAGAGGGTTATATCCACCACCCAAGGGGGGAGACGAGAGTTCCTTGTAAAGTGGAGCGGAAGACCGGCGAGCGACAATTCTTGGATTCCATTTGATGACTTCCAAAGCATTGATCCTTGTAAAGTGGAGCGGAAGACCGGCGAGCGACAATTCTTGGATTCCATTTGATGACTTCCAAAGCATTGATCCCGACCTCCTTGAGCTCTACCAGAGTTTTCATTCACCAGAGGTGAATTCTTCGCGGGCGGGGAGGATGGATGGGGACATCATGCCGCACCATTACCAGAGGCCCTTTGTGCACCACTACCAGAGGTGCAGGAGACTACCACGGAGCCAGTTACGATGGTTCGATGATGCTTTCAGAGGCTACAGGCTAACGCGGGGCTATTTAGACTTCTAGGGTTATTTTGGTCTTTTATCTTAGTACTTATGTTAAATAAGTGAAGGATGTTTTAGTAGTTTTATTTATTTATTTCTGCAGTTTTTTGTTTCAGCCTTGTAACTTAAGTAAGGGTATTTGGGTAATTCCTTTTGTTTTAACTAGGGTAAGGGTAGTTTAGGAATATGCATGTTTTAGTTTTCTATTTTGGTTTGTATTCAACCAGTTTTGAAAATCGATGAATGAATGAAGATTGAAAGAGACTTACGACAAGAGCAGCCCCTCCCCTTCTAGGATTTTCTCCCCTCTCTCAAGGTAATTCTCGATCTCTCTCTCTCTCTCCCTCTTAGCTCTTCCTCTTTCTTTCTCTTCCCCTTCTCCTCGGCTCCCCTTTTCTCTTCTTTCTTTTTTCCCCTGCTGTCGTGGTCCCCATTTCCCCCTGCTGTCGTCAGACCATTCCCCCCCTACTGCTTGTCGCAAGTCTCTTTCAATCTTCATTCATTCATCGATTTTTAAATGTGGCTGAATACAAACCTAAATAGAAAACTAAAACATGCATATTCTTAAACTACCCTTACCCTAGTTAAAACAAAAGGAATTACCCAAATACCCTTACTTAAGTTACAAGGCTGAAACAAAAAACTGCAGAAATAAATAAATAAAACTACTAAAACATTCTCCACCTATTTAACATAAGTACTAAGATAAAAGACCAAAATAACCCTAGAAGTCTAAACAGCCCCGCGCTAGCCTGTATCCTCTGAAAGCATCATTGAACCATAGTAACTGGCTCCATGGTAGTCTCCTTCGTCTTTGGTAGTGGTGCACAAAGGGCCTCTGGTAATGGTGCGGCATGATGTCCACAGCAATCCTCCCCGCCAGCGAAGAATTCACCTCTGGTGAATGAAAACTTTGGTAGAACTCAAGGAGGTCGGGGTCAATGCTCTGGAAGTCATCAAATGGAATCCAAGAATTGTCGCTCGTCGGTCTTCCGCTCTACTTTACAAGGACCTCTCGTCTCCCCCCTTGGGTGGTGGATATAACTCTCTCACCAAGTACATCCTCAATCTCTTTGGGCCTGGTGGCAAAACGAGGTAAAGGAGGAGGGGTAGTGGCAGGTAGGGTAGGGCTATGCTGGCTAAGGTCAGAAGGGGAGTCATCCAATGCAATTGGGTAAGGTGAAGGTGTGGTATCTGGGCCATGATAGGGAGTAAGGTCTTCAATTGAATATATTACTAATCCCTATATCAGCTGGCAAATCAATCACATATGCACTGGCACCAATCCTTTTGATTACCTTGAATGGGCTGCCCCACGAGCATGGAGTTTGCTCGCTCTTCCTCTAGCAAACCTAGCCGGATGGATCCGGACCATAACCATGTCGCTTACTTTGAACTCTTGCAGCCGATGGTGAACATCTGCATAATATTTGTATTGATCATTGCTAAAAGCAATCCGTTGTCTTATATCTGCATGCAAATCATGTAAGCGCTGTGCAAAAGACTCGGCTGACTTGCTAACTCTAGAACCGACTAGTGCAGGGGTAAGATCTATGGGTGCTTTAGGCTGTGTGCCCAAGCATATCTCAAAGAGAGACAGACCAGTCGATCGGTTCTTGGACATGTTAAAGGCAGACTCAGCATGAGACAGGATACGATCCCAAGTACCTAGACTCTCACCTACGAGGCATCGAAGAAGGTTACTAAGACTCCTATTGACAACCTCAGTCTGACCATCAGTCTGAGGGTGGAATGCAGACGAAAACCGGAGTTTAGTACCTAACATGTGCTACAGGGTTCGCCAAAAGTGGCTAGTGAACTTTACATCTCTATCAGACACAATAGTGAGAGGGAGCCCATGATCTTTGAAGACATTATGAAAGAATAACCTTTCCACCGCAGAAGCATCAGATGTCTTCGAACATGGAATGAAATGGGCCATCTTAGAGAATCGATCTACGACCACAAAGATCGAATCATTGCCTCTCGCAGTCTAGGGCTGACTAAGCATGAAATCCATGATAAGGTCCTGCCATGGGGCATGGGACACAGGCAAAGGAGTGTAAAGACCCGTGTTCTGTTTCTGTTGTTTCGTAGTCTGACAAGCACGACACTGGCGAACAACTCTCGCCACATCTCTTTGTAGGCCAGGCCAATAGAATCGGTCCTCAACAAGAGGAATGGTCTTGTCTCGCCCAAAATGGCCAGTAGCTCCCCCGCTATGCAATTCCCAGATCAGATGATCCCTCAGTGAAGTCATGGGAATGCAAAGACGGCTCCCTTTGAACAAGAATACGTCCCTCAGAATATAATCAAGATGAGACACCGGTGGGTCCCCGCTGAGGGAAATAAAGACTACTCCAAAATCAGGACAAGTGGGGTACTGGTCCTTCATCCGATCAAAACCAACAACTTGCACACTCAGACTGTGCAGGAGGGACTTCACATGACCAGATGCACTGTAAAGCTTTAATAAAGCATTGACTCGACTCAAGGCATCGGCGGCTTTGTTCTCCACCCCAGGCTTGTACTTAAGCATAAAAGTATACTGCAGAAATTCAACCCATTGGCATGTCTGGGGTTTAGTTTCTTTTGGGAGTTCAAATATCGTAGGGCCTGATGATCGAAAAACAGGACGAATCCCTACGGTAGCAAATAGTGTCGCCAATAGCGTAAAGCCTGGACTACCGCATAGAATTCCTTATCGTACGTCAAGTATCGTTGCTTGGCTTCATTCAGTTTCTCACTGAAGTAAGCAATGGGGTGTGCTTCTTGACTAAGGACACCTCCTATTCCGACCTCTGATACATCAAAGGCTACTTCAAAAGCCTTGGAGAAATCAGGTAAACGTAGAATTGGGGATTCTACAATTGATTTCTTAATTTTCTGGAAGGCCAATGAAGCACTCTTAGTCCACTTGAACAACCCTTTTCTAATGCAATCTGTAATGGGAGCCATGATGGAACTAAACCTGTAGATGAACCGCCTATTGAAAGTGGCTAAACTATGGAAACTGCGCACCTCATGAATGTTTGTTGGTTCAGGCCACTCTACTATCGCCTTAACTTTCTTGGGGTCGGCTAATACTCCGTTGCCGATACGACAAAACCCAAGAAAATCACCTGGTCGCTCAGAAAGGTACATTTCTTAAGATTAGCATAAAGCTTCTCTTTTAGAAGGGTTTGGAAAACTTGATTCAGGTGATCAAGGTGAGCTTCCTTAGTCTTGCTGTAGATAAGAATATCATCGAAGTAGACCACAAGAAACTTTCCCATGAATGGTCGTAACACCTCCGTCATGATCCTCATGAAGGTACTGGGGGCGTTTGACAGACCAAATGGCATGACTAGCCATTCATAAAGGCCGTCCTTTGTTTTAAAGGCGGTATTCCACTCATCCCCCGGTTTAAGCCTTATCTGGTGGTACACACTCTTCAAGTCAATCTTGGAAAAGATTGTAGCGCCGGCCATCATGTCAAGCATGTCGTCAAGCCTAGGTATGGGAAACCTATACTTAATAGTAATCTTATTAATGGTCCTACTATCCACACACATACACCACGTACCATCTTTCTTTGGCGTGAGCAAGACGGGTACCGCACATGGGCTAAAACTCTCTCGAATGAAGCCCCTTCGGAGCAGCTCATCTACTTGCCTTTTTAGTTCGGCATGCTCCTTGGGGTTCATACGGTAGTGAGGTAAATTTGGCAGGGAGGAGCCTGGCACTAGATCGATAGAGTACTGAATGTCACGCATAGGTGGTAACTCGTCCGGTAACTCCTCAGGGAACAACTGCTCAAATTTCCTCAACAGAGGTTGTACGTCCTTAGGTGCCTCAGTGAGTAGGCGTGATAAATCTGTATTACTCTGTATGGCAACCAAAGCATAGACAATCTATCATTCTTTACACTCATTTTCAAATTGCTTCTGACTTAAGATGTTGAGTGTCTTCTTGGGGGTTTGTTTGGAAGTACTACCTTTATTCTCTGGAGCTTTCACCTCCGTAGGGGCACTAGGGTTCAATCGAATTTTCTTCCCGTTGAATTCGAACACACAAGTATTGGACCTTCCATAATTAGTGACATCTCTATCATATAGCCAATGTCTCCTTAGGATGATATGGGCGACATCCATGTCTAGGACATCACACCATACTCTATCCTCATAGCCTGCAAAGTGTAAGGGGACTAAACACCTCAATGTAACGAGAATAGTGGACTGATCAACCCACACAACCTTATAAGGCTTTGGGTGAGCCTCAGGTTTAAGCCCCATTCTGGACACAACATTTTGGGTAACCACATTCATGCAGCTCCCACTGTCGATGGCGACACGACAGTTTTTACCCTGATGGCAAGTATAGGTAATGAAAATATTGGTTCGCCGCCAGTCATCGCTGCCCTTGGGTTGTGAGACTATGCATGTCAACTACCTCAAGCTCATCGTCGAGTAGGGTCCGTGGGACCATGCATCGCACAACTCCTAACCTAGAAGTGTCGGTCTCCTCGTCGACCTCCTCATCAGAAATGAACTCATTGGGATTATGATCGTCGTAGTCACCATCCTAATCATCACCCTGATCATAATCCTCAAGATTCCCCGCATAGAGATTTCGGGTGGGGCACTCTCTAGCTGCATGTCCAATGCCTTGACACTTAAAACACCGCATTTGACCTCCAACTGATGGTTTTGCTCCCAAGATACCCTTGTCTTTGCTGTCAAAACTTCATGGTGGGTTATTGGGAGGCTTAGAGGGGTTTGTGGAAGACCGTGGAGGTCTTCTGTAGCTCGAGTCTCCTGTTGAGAAACTCTTCTTCAAGGGAAAAGATCTCATGGACTTTTCAATCTCTAAAGTTATTCTAAAGGCTTGGGGAACATCACGTACCAGGTGGGGTGCCATGTGTAACTGGATATCGGAATTGAGTCCAGTCAAGAACCTAGACAATGTCTGCTCCCGATCCTCATAGGTACCACTCCTAATCTTTAACTCATTGAATTTAGTGATGTGCTCCGTCATAGACAGCTTACCTTGTTTCAAGGAGCTCATGTCATTTAGAAGTTGCAGCCTATAAGTGATAGGCAAGAACTCCCCTTTGAGCCTTTCCTGCATTTCAGCCCAAGTAGACACTGGCTCCAGACTTTGATCATGTTCCTGGTACTCAAGTTCAGTCCAAAAGTCATGTGCGGCTCCAGTTAGCTTCATCTTAGCAAACCTGAAACAGACTTCTTCGGACATACCCTAAAATCAAAGTACCGGTCCATTTGCCTAATCCAGTCAAGCAGGATTTTGGCATCGATCTGGCCATCGTAGGAGGGTGCATCTACCTCCCAGCCTCCTGACATTGAATCCTCTATCATATGGTCAAAGTCTTCATCATCCCTGTGTGGGGGATAGTTTCTCTGAGCACGATGCCCATGGGGAGTATGACCTCTACCCCTACCTCTACCACGACCATTTCCTAGGACGGGAACCTCTAATTTGCCTTCAGCCTCAGAGTAGGCATCATCATGTTCATCGTGGTTCGGCTGCCTGTCGATGTGTGGGACTGATGTTTCCACAACAGTAAGCCTCTCAGTAAGGGTATGGATGTTCCGCTCGAGGGTACGAAGGTTATCGGTGTGAGCTTCTCGAGCTTCTCTGCTAGCACGCAGCTCAGCTTGAATTTCCCTAACTAGTGCTTCAAAGTTGGGGGGTGGATCCATAGGTTGATATGACCTACCACTACAAGTGGTCATGCACGGGAAGACATGGGAGATCCTAAGACACTTTGTCCCTAGAATGAAATAAAAGAAAGCTAGACTTCTAGACCATACCAGGTTGATGCAGTACAAACCCTAGAGGCAAAGGAATCTCGCAATAGGACAGGATTACAGGTGTAACACCCTAATAGGGACTTAATGCAAGTGCTAGAATTTGCACAACACCACATTCGACATCAGACATAAATAACAGAATTTGCTAATGGCAATTATCAATAGAAATCAAATGAATAAACACCATAGGTCTTAGGAATCAATTCTAGCAACCTATATGGTTAGTTCCACAAGGCTAGGTAAGTAGATTCATGGCATTACATTCAAGGATTCAGTAGGCATGCATGACAGTCCATACAAGATAATAAGCCATTGATTATAAGCATTAGAAATATATGCAATACCAAAACAGCACAACTAGTGTAGAATAAATACTGTTTCAGGTCTGAAATTAGTGGGAAATCATGCGGACATGATCAAAATAAAATTCTGTTTCTAGATTTAAAGAAAGGATGGGTTGTAGGGGTTAGCTTGGGGATTAAGATTTCAAGGTAAAGTCTGGAAATGGGGTTGGGATGGTTAGGGACTGGTTTAGGAAGGGGAGACAAAGGGTTTTGGCTGGCAGAGAAGGAAGGGAATGGAGGGAATAATTTTTAATGGGGCTGGGGTGCTTCGGTTACAAGGACAAGGAGGGAAAGAGGAATCTCGACAGCAAGGGGAAGAGGGGGAAAGAGGGCCACGACAGCAGCAGGGGGGAATGGTCTCACGACAGCAGCAGGGGGGGAATGGTCTCACGACAGCAAGGGGGAAATGGGGACCACGACAGCAGGGGAAAAAAGAAAAGAGAAAAGGGGAGCCGAGGGGAAAGCGAAGATAAAGAAAGAGGAAGAGATAAGAGGGAGAGAGGGGAGAAAATCCAAGAAGGGGAGGGCACTGCTCTTGTCGCAAGTCTCTTTCAATCTTCATTCATTCATCGATTTTCAAAATTAGCTGAATACAAACCTAAATAGAAAACTAAAACATGCATATTCCTAAACTACCCTTACCCTAGTTAAAACAAAAGGAATTACCCAAATACCTTTACTTAAGTTACAAGGCTGAAACAAAAAACTGCAGAAATAAATAAATAAAACTATCAAAACATCCTTCACTTATCTAACATAAGTACTAAGATAAAAGACCAAAATAACCCTAAAAGTCTAAACAGCCCCGCGCTAGCCTGTAGCCTCTGAAAGCATCATCGAACCATAGTAACTGGCTCCGTGGTAGTCTCTTGGGCCTCTGGTAGTAGTGCACAAAGGGCCTCTGCTAATGGTGCGGCATGATGTCCCCATCAATCTTCCCCGCCCGCGAAGAATTCACCTCCGGTGAATGAAAACTCTGCTAGAGCTCAAGGAGGTCGGAGTCAATGCTCTGGAAGTCATCAAATGGAATCCAAGAATTGTCGCTCGCCGGTCTTCCGCTCCACTTTACAAGGAACTCTCGTCTCCCCCCTTGGGTGGTGGATATAACTCTCTCATCAAGTACATCCTCATTCTCTTTGGGTCTGGTGGCAAAACGAGGTAAAGGAGGGGGGTAGTGGCAGGTAGGGTAGGGCTATGCTGGCTAAGATCAAAAGGGGAGTCGTCCAATGCAACTGGGTAAGGTGAAGGTGTGGTATCTGGGCCATGATAGGGAGCAAGGTCTTCAACATTGAATAAATTACTAATCCCCATATCAGCTGGCAAATCAATCACATATGCACTGGCACCAATCCTTTTGATTACCTTGAATGGGCTTACCCCACGAGCATGGAGTTTGTTCGCTCTTCCTCTAACAAACTAAGTATTTATAATACCACTTTTGTGTCTGTATCAGCACGTACATTAGTAAACTTGGGTCAATAACCATAAATACCATTTTGAGTGATGTTTTGGTGGAAATAATTAATGGATTGTGTTTAAAACATCAAATATAGCTTACCTGCAAAAAATCAGACCTTAAAAAGTTGTTTTGGTGCTCGAAACCATGGTTTCCCCATCAATGGGAAAAAATCCCTGGTTTCGACCAAAACTCGGTTTCAGCCTAGTCGAAACCCGAGTTTTTTTTCCTTGGGACCGATTAGGGTTGTGAATCCTTAGGACGATCCTACTCTGATACCATGTTCGAGAATGGGAAAAATCAGACTTGTGTCTAATGCAACACAATCCCTCTTTATTTATAATGTAAAGGAGAACATTCTAGAATAAAAGTAAGACCAAAATAACTTTATGAACAAATAAGACAATTCTACCCTTATACCCATTACAACAAAATCAAATTCCAAAAGATAAAAAAGTCAACCCCCTCAATTTAAGAACAAAAACTGGATTTTTGGCGGTAGGTGAATTTTCAACTTTCTAATGCTGGGTTTTTTCTCAATTCTAAAAATCCATAAACCAAAAAAGCGGTAAAATATTCATTTGTTTTGATATCTAAAAAAAAATTTATTCAGAGTGATTTTGATAGCATTAGCGCACACCAAATAAGGTTTGACCGGAATATAATTCCTTCAATTTAAATCAGATTTAAACAATATTGGATTTGTTGGAAAGCTGGTTTTATGCTCTACCTAATACAAGAAGTCATGTAAAAATAAAATCATTTGACCAGTCAAACTTCTTACAGAGCAATTTCTCTAAATCGCGAGCAGTTTAATTACTTATAGATAACATCATATTTTCGAAGAATGGTACAAATCAAATGTGAGACTAGGTATACCATGACAATAACCAATTCCAAGAACAATATAAACCAACTATATGTTTTGATTGTTTTAAACTTTCAATAGCTTGCGTGTTCAGTTCTGCTGTCTTCTAGTTCTATGTTGATTTCTGATGACTTGATGTGGTTTAATAATGATTTTTTATGACTTGATGTGACTTAATGTTGATTTTTGATGACTTGATGTAGTTTAATGTTGACAACTATGGTAGGGTCTAACAAATCCCACCTGAAAAAAAAATCAGTTACGCTCTCATGGTTCAGCCCAAAAGTCCAGATGAGGGCTCCTCACACTTGGGGCTATATTAATTCCCTAATGAACACCCAAACAACAAATGCATAGAGGAGATCTAGTCACAGGAAAGAAAACTAGTGAAAGGGAAGAATCGGGTATGATTTCAGGCTCTAACTCACAATAAATGGAGCTTTATGGAGTGATATCCATAGGACAGATTGCCCACAGGTTGGATTCTAACTCATGAAATTTCAAATAAAACAGAACTGAAATATAGGTATTCTATCAATCCTAGCAATTCCAATCCAACATAGAAAAACTGAGCAGCTGAAATAATTCAAACTTGAGAGCAACTATAGGGAAGAAGGATAGATTAATGAAGAATAAATATAAGGGAAAGAAGAGGTTTGGATAATAGAAACTTAAGGGAGAAAGAATAATGGTGGGAATAGAAACCAGAGAAGATCCAGGGAGAAGAAAGTAGCAGTATTTGTTGTCGCAGGATGAAGGTTCATTTCTGTAATAGAGAGATCAGATCTAGTTTATAGGGAGGTCACAATACTTGTTGATGAAGACGGACGGTTCAGATCTAGTTTATAGGGAGGTCCGGAATAAGATAAAGGGAGTAGACGAGGTTTCAAGATCAGATTCTGATCTAGGATGAAGAGAGAAGAAGAGACGCGATTGAGAGGGGGAGAGAAAGAAGATATGAGATTGAGAGGGGAGAAAAAGAAGAGAAGACGTTTAGGAGAGGGGGAGGGATAGAAGGTGATCAAACACACCTGTTGATTTCCAATGAAATCCAATATTCAATTCATTCTTCAAATCTTTCTTTCATTGTTGGATTACATGAGTGTATAAAGAAAATAAAAATGACTCTTGGACTCAAGCATTAATCACCTAGAAGCTAACTCCAATAAAGCATTAAATTACCTAGAAATTAATACCAAGTAAAATTAATTACTTAACACAAACTTTTGGACTCCTACATAAAAAACTTAAAAGACCCGACTTGAAAACTGAAAAGTCTTATTAAAGCACCTAAAAAAAGAAATCAACTCATTAACTAAGCCTAGGAAAATGAAAAGACACGTTGAAATATGAAAAGACACTTCAAGAAAATTTAACTCAGGTCTGGTGGCTCTTTGGAGTTGACTTCATGGGCCCCCCAGCAATAATATCGTAGGGACTACCCCTGGCCTGCTTAACCCACGACTGGGCTTAATAGGGGCTGGTTCTTGACCCTGTGGTTTGGGTCTAGTTTTGATGTGGACCAAAACAGCATGAGGGATCTTCTTCAGGCTTGATACTGCATCACTTGTGCACTCTCAGCTCTTGGCAGCAACACTCACAAAAAATTCATTCCATCCAAATCTGAATTTCTTTGATGGTCATGCTTACATATATATAAGAGAAAAAAGAAAGAATGTTTCCTAATCAAACTCTAAAACTGAAATAGAATTAAAATAAAATTTTACCTCCTATTTGCTATTAACATATCTAACTTCAACAAGATAAATTTAAAAAAAGAAAAAAATACATAAATATCTCTGTAACCCTGCACATAACTGCATCAAAACCTTTCTGTTTCCATCATTATCATGTAACACCCCCATCCAAATCCGTCAAGGGGTTTAGGTCGTTAACGGTCCACAAGATCGATAGTCTTAGCAAAAAGGAACCGGAGTGTGAACCAAATAAAAATCGTCATAGCCTCAAATTACAGTGGCAGCGTACCTAATCATAACCATTCATAAAAAATAAAAAAATAAAAAAAACACAGCGGAAGTCTTTAAATAATCCTACAATATCTACCTTGTTACAATCATCTTTAAAATTTTAAACTAACACTTTATTACAAATCTTCCCAAAAAATCTCAAATTAATTCCTTATTACCGAAATTTCAAACTTAATAAAATCATTGATATCCTTTAACAGCAAATACAGTAAGGTCCATCATTATCATCACATGGCTCCTCTTCTTCGGTCGCCCATCCACCAAGTGCGATTTCAGGTTCTAAGGGCTCATTATCTGAAATTTGTAAGGGGTAAGCTTTCGGGAAAAAGCTTAGCAAGTACACAACATAATAACCATTCGAGTATTCCAAATTAGAGACACAAATTGAGGAATAGCAGCAGTCAAGATTAGATGAAAATTATGGTAATAATGGAATAGAAAATCATAAACAAAGATGAGGTAATGCTATGTATATGCAATAAAATAATTCTCTCGAACATTTTCAAATAAATTCTTGGTGAACATGAAATATGGCCCCTTAACGTAATACGGCCTGTAACGTGATACAGCTCCTAACCATTTCCAGGTTTCACCAAATGCCAAAATCTTATCAATTAACTTCGTGTAAACGTGAAATGTGGCCTCGTAACGTGATACGGTCTGTAACGTGATACAGCCTTTAACTATTTTCAGTTTCCACAAAAGCCAAAATCTTATATTTAATCATACATCCTTCAGGATTATGACATAGTGCCCCGTAATGTGATACGGCCTATAACGTAATACAGCTTTAAACACATGCATGAATATAATCCCCAACACACAAAATAACATACAATGTAATTTCATAAAAATTCTCCCTTTAAACACATGCATGAAAATAAATCACAATACTAATATTGCTATAGGAATTTAAATCATGACATGTGATATTCATCATATAAAATCACTATGGTAAATAACCAAAAGATAGGCTCACCAAATCAACCGAATTGCGATTAGAATAGATCATAGGTTGGCTTAAGATGTATCTATATAAATCATAAGATCGGCATTTTGATAGGAATAGATCATCATAGACCCAATCAATCAGACATCGTTTCATTGGAGGTCAAATCAAATAGAGTATAGATCATTGGAGAATAAATCAAATAGAATATCAAAGAGGAATTAAGAATACAAGCATGGAATGATAAAGTGCACTTACTGGTTTGTCGAATTAATCAATGTGTACTTCTGCTGAAATTTGAAAATTCCAGAATTCCTTACTTAACTTCAACTTGACTTTTGATCCACTTAGAGTCGGAATTGGAAGATGTCTATTTCTGCAAAATTTGTAGATTTTAGTGTCTATTGACTAACAGAGTTGGAATTACTCAATTTCGATCTGTATTGAGTGAGTTATGGTCTTTCGAATAGGAAAATGTCAAATCTGTACGGGATAGAATCAACTCACCATTTGCTTGGCAAATCGGATTTCCTAACGAAGCTTTGAAAGTGCTCTAATAGAGGATAATGGGCACGCTGCAACTACAGGTCCAGCAATAGAGGCGAGGCAATAACTCTGATCCTTTTCTCATCCTCTTCTTCCTCCTCTCTTTTCCTTCCTTTCTTCCTTTCTTCTTCTCTTTTCTTTCTTCCCTTTTTCTTTTTCTTCCTTTCTTCTTCTTCCTCTTCCACGATTTCTCTCCCTCTCTCTCTCACGTTTTTGCTGGGGGAAAAGGGAGCTCCATTCTCATGATTTAAAACTCTTTGAATAATTCAAATCCTTTTATGATTCTTTCCAAAATTCTATTCCAAGTCTAATTTGCTTTCCTCCAATAAAATTATTTCAAAAGGAATCTTTAACTTTGAGTTTTTAATTAAAAATCAGATTTGATAGTTTTAATCTAACTTAACTTCCTTATTTTGATAGGATTCTATTCCATGGAGATTTTCTCTTATCCTTGGAGAAAAGATTCTCTTAGTGATAAGTCTCCAACCAATGGGAGATTGCCACATCACCTCAATCCTCTCATCCAAAACTCAAATAAAATTTACAGTCTATATAAATCGTCCAAGCATAAATCTTTTAAAATAATGTTATTTTATTAAGTTGGAATAATTAAATTATAATTTATTAAGCCCACAAATGTTAGGCCCGTTCACACTAGAACTAGGCCGGTTTAGGTTTAGCCCAAATTGGGTTAAGGTCTGTTTGGTTGCACTAATTAGAAATTAACTTATTATTCAAATAGCGAACATTTATTAAATTAATTATTGATTTATTTATTGTGGAAAATTCCAAAAATACCCTTTTTAGTCTCTCTCTCTAGAAAACCTTGAAAAAGACATTTTTACCCTTTTTGGTAAAACTTCCAGAATAACTCTTGGGAACTAACCTTGACTAAGTATGGACTTATTTCAGCCTAAAAGTTAGCAAAATATTATTTTAGGCAAAAGTACTAACCCTTGATTGGTTGTCTCAAGGCCAAAGTGCTCTCAGGGCTTTCCCAGAAATCAGATCATCCTTCCGTCACTTCTATAGGATCTGCATAACAGATAAAGATTTAAATTAACTCCCTTGTTATTCCAAGATATTACAATCCACCATCCTTAAAGAAATTTCGTCTTTGAAATTTACAATTATTTGGATCGCTGAATAAATGCGGGATATTACATATCAACACAATCTACACCATAACAAACATACTTGTGACATTTTTGGATCGGAATCCTTTCTACACCTCAGCGACTCTCTGAATCCATTCAATAGATCTGTAACCATCAACCATCCCTTAAGATTCTTGTTCCCAGCTACCAAATCCATCACCTTCACTTTGGTCCTAGAACATGCGAGTCAGAAACAAAATCACTAATTAACCTACTGATCTAATTCATGCCCATGTTCTGATTTACCTAATCTATAAGCACTATCCATTTTTCTTCAACCTGTACCTTGATGGTTTCACTCCATCCAGTAGGTGTTTGATCAAGTTGCTGAACCAGATTCTCTTGTTTAAACTTGCCTTTTTGGCCCAACATCACATGCATGCACTTGATTTGTTGTTCTATATCTTTGTGTACTATTGGGGATGTATCACTCCAGTAAAGGATGCAATGGTCTAGCTAACTACCTGATGAGCTTACTAAAGGGGCCCACTGGAATTATTATGTTTGAATGACCGTACCCTATAGATCTACCTTGTTCAATGGGCTATGTTCTTATGCTGCATTATATGTATCCTACAGGCGGTTTCCATTCAATAAAATTGTCTTGTCATATATTAAGGAAAATGACACTAATAGAGCCTATACTTTAGCTGTTCTTCCCCTCTCCTACTAACTTCTTGCTTTTTTTAGGCGAAAAAGGAGCGATCCAAATCATTGTCAGTGTTTGGGAGTTTGGTTTCTCCAAAGCTCCGGGCTTCTCAGCATTCATTTGAGACAGGTTAAGTAGCTTTGCTTAATTTGGTTCATGAAAGTATATTCAAACAGATCATGTATACAACCACGGATTCTTGTTATCTTTATTGCATGTGTTTACTTTCATAAATTAATGATACAGATGGAATCGAAACTGTAAATAGCTAATAGCTATTTTGTTCCAAGAGTCTCCTTCTCAAACGAGCCTTAACCTTAGACCTCAAGGTTGCATACATAATAAACAAACCATTGAGGATACCAAGAGGCTGGTAATAGTGCTTAGATTTGTAGGTAAAAATGGGGCTATGGAACCTAGTTCTATGACATGAAAGATACCTGCTAGTTGCTACCCCTCAAGATGACCATTGATAGTATATCATGTGGAGCGGGATAGGCACACGGAGGGCAGGCAAGGGGCGACCCAATTCTTTATTATTGAATAATAAAATAGGACTAAAAATGTAATGAAGTTAAATTTAATGGATTTTGTGTACAAACAAAAATAGATTGGAAATGTGAAAAAGAAAAAGAAAATGGTACCTAACTTTTTATTGTAAAGTAACAGAATATGCATAACTACCTAATTTTGTCACAAGAGAAAGTAGCGTTAATTACTCCGTTGATATTATGACTTGTAATTTGCTACCTGCATAGTGGACTTGTATATGCTAGTATCTACAATGCATTACCATGAACATGTTGGTTCATAAGTTGCATACAGTTGAAAGACCATACATTCATCTGATGTTAATTATGGGCATCTTAATCAGAGATTTGGGGCTTGTGTGGGGTGGTCTGTGTTAGCCTATTTATTTGCTACATGGAGATTACTGTGGTCTGTGGATCACATATGGGGTTCTTAAAACTCAAAAAAATCCACCGTCACTTGCATGCATAGATGAGATATATGTCCTAATTCAGAACTACATTGCTGCAGCCCTGGAGATAGTTGTCGAAATAGCAAACAGGCGGTCTTTGATGTTATCTGCTTTTGCTCAAGTCCGGCAAGAAATGGAGTGTAACTTGGAGTGATATACATCTCTTTTGGTGAGCCTAAACCTCATTATTTTTGAATCCTCAATTTATTTAGTTTTTTTTTGTCTAGCAGTGAACATAAGATGCCCATGAGAGTATCAGCTTCCTTTCTCTAATTTAATGTCGATTAAACTATAATAATTATTATTATTCATATTATTATTATAATATGCTATGGTAGTGCCTCCTGTGTCTCTCTCTCTCCTCTCACAGTAGGGGGTAGATATACCATTTCATAGGAGAGAGAGAGAGGCAGGGAGGCGCTAGCATAGTGTACGCAGTCTGGCAGCATTCTTTCTCCATAGTAATAATTATAATGAGAGAAGTTCTCTGTGGGGGGAGTGTACTGCCCACGTCCAGGCACTAAGGAGGGCGAAATGACCACCCCACCCCCATGAAAGGCTGAAATCCCATCCCATGATGCAAGCACACATGCTCTCATTAGCCCCTGCGAGCACGCAGGGGCCACTCTCCCCCCCATAGAGAATGCTGACCCTAATAATAAATGGTCTCTTTAGATGAGCTATGATCTGGCACTGAGGTCATCTTTGTCTACCTCCTAATTTCTAGTCCCCTTGTTATTTATAAATATAATAAGTGGAATTTGTACCAAAATATCCTGTACTCTCAAAAGTGTAATGGGTCCCACCAAAAATTTGGAGGCAAACATGTTATGACAAGAAAACCATGCTTCTATTTACCAAAAAAAACAAGAAAACCATGCATATTTTGGCTGAATCATGTCTCTTGTTAAACATTTAACTTATCCATTTGATATGGGAAAAAGAACGCTACCTAGTCATGTGGCCTTGCTTTTGACACAAAAGCGGGCAAAATTACTGCACCACCCTCCATGAAATCAAAGATTTCACCCATGTCGATGCTGCTGCATGTGATTTCATTGGTCCCCGCACTGGTGCAGGGATTATACGACTAGACAGCGATCTCTTGCCCATTTGATATTTATTAATTACTAGCTAATATTTTGTTGTGTAAGGAATCTTTACGCCTTCACCATCAACTTATCTATTGGTGATTTTGGAAAATTCCTACTGTTTTTTGCTTTCAGATTGTCGGAATTGGCCAGTTTGCATCACTTAACGACACTGATTTGTCTCTCAAGATTCGAACATGTCACCAGATTGGGTTTTTACTCCATCATCAGGGACGTGTGGCTCCATATGTGCCTCCATGCCTCTCCCTTTCCTCCTGGTACAAAGTGAATAATGATAATGATAATAAGGGTTCTCTGGTTTTTTTTTGTTTTCTTTTTGGTTTTTTTTTATGAGAATAAGGGTTCTTTTTTATATGATACTAAAGAGAGTCATTATGTACTTACCAGAAGAAAAAAATCATTATATTTTGATTTAGTGTTGGTTTCTTTTTCTCCTACCAAAAAATATTGATTATGAATATTTATTTATTTTATTATATTAAAAGAGCCCTTATTATTATTTATAATAGCATTATTATTATTATTGTTTATTATATCATTATCATTTCAGTGGTGGGGTAGGGGTTAAGGGGGGGTGTGTAGGAGAGAGTAGTTTGTTTTGGTTTCATTCCTATTGCAAGTGTCAAATGACATTTTTACCTTCATTATACACACATGTTCATTTAAGTGTTGGTGTTTAATAGTTGAAGTTGATTTCTTCCGAAATAGGTGAAAGATCCTTAGCTATTTCAGGATTTCTATTAAAATAGGTTTAAGTCTCATAGAAATAAAGTGCAAAAATCATATAAAATGCCTTCTGAAATTGAAATCATTCCTTGAAATAATTCTTGAAATCATACTAAAGAGAGCTTTAATGCACTCTATTGCATCCACTCTGCCTTCATATTTTGTGTAACATCATCTTCAATTACTCTTTCTTTATTTGTAGGGATTTTTTTATTAACACCTAGTAAGGTGTCAATAGATTTGTAATTTTATTTTTTTGCCTCTTGTGTATTCTCAAAAGTTATATGCGGTATTTTTCTTTAAGTTGAAAGTCATTTAATGCAGTTCCTATAGAAAATAACAGTTTTTTCCTCATAAAAAACTACATTAAAATGCTACTGGGAATAAGACAAAGGCAATTAAATGAAGGTGTCAAGTTCTAAATACACTCTTACAAAAAAAAAAGTTCTAACTACACCAATAGAGATATCATTAATACATTTCCTTATTTATAATTGAATCTAGGTACCTAAAAGCATCATTTTGCTGTATTTCCCTATCATCGTTTTTCATTACTCTATTTTTAGTCCTATTGTTGCTAATTTAGTCCTATTGTTGCTAAAGTTACCATATATTTTACCTTTTGTTCTATTAACTTAGGCTTGATTTGGTATGATTTCTATTTCAATTCCATGGAGTAATTTCTATTTTGGAATTTGTTTGGTTTAATATTTGCACCTTATTTGAACTAGTTGAGGAGTTGTTTTAGTTTTGAATTTGAAATTGATTTCACTCTTGCTCATTAAGGAGCACATGGTTAATTTGATGGGCAAAATAGTAATTTCTTGTTAAAAATAAAATATCACCCTTCTTCTCTTGATGGTCTCAGCACCACCACCCCGCCCCCACCACCATCATGGCCATTGCCATTGCACCACTACCACCATCCTCTACCAAAGAAATAGAAAATCTATGCTAAAAAATTGAACTAGCAAATAGATTTGTTATTCTTGAATATTTCAGATTGATACAACCAAAACAATTTTCACTTTCTTGACTAAAAATCTGTTTGTTGACCTTAAAACCTATTGATTCCAAGACAAATCTCCATAATTTCATCTTGATAATTATCCTTGCTTTTGTTTCGTTGCATCCACTGAAACTATGTCATCAGCAAAACACACTCAAAATGACCTTATCTTAAATGTCTCTTGCAAGATCATCTATGATTAAAGCAAACAAATACGAGCTTAAAACTTATTTGACATGAAATTCAATTGTAATTGGAAAATTATTGTCGTGCTTCCTACAAATTCTCCACTAGTCACTACACCATTCTACATATCTTCAATTATGTTCATAAATTTTTTAAAAACATTTTTTTTTCTCTAACACTTTCCAAAATAACTCTTTATGAACTCTATTATAGCTTTTTCTTTTTAAGTTAATAAAGATCATTTTAAGATATTTCTTACATTCTCTTAATCTTTCCGTGTCTCCTAGGCACATAAATAGATTTTGACAAATGGCTTTATCCTTTTATTATAACAAACCACTTTAATGGGTGTACAATATGAGCAACGTGATTTATTAATTAAGATGCATGGTTTAGTTAGGATCATATTCCTCTATCTTTAATTGTTATTGAAGTGTTTTAGTTGTAATGGACTAGGTATCTATGAGTTAACATTGTTTCAAGTTGTTTAATTCATAATTTTATAGTATCATGGTCAGCTAAAACCACCTCCAAGGTAAACCATTGGTTAAAATAGTATTATGCTTAGTTTGATTTATGTTGAGTATTTTATATAAGTTTGTAAGGGGCTACAATCTTGCGCATCAATTGATGAATAAAAGTTGGCTATTTGCCTTTGGTTCTATGATAATTCAGAATGCGCCCTATTGTGGTAATTCCAAGGTTGGGGTATTGATGGTGGTTCCAATTCTACAGATGAGGTGGTGATTCCTAATTTTTTTTTCTATCTTTTATTTTATGGGTTTTGGTCGGTGCAACCACAGTTGGGTACACACAGCTTGTAATCAGAGGAACTTGTCTTTCACATGTGTAAAGTACACGTAATAATGAATTTTTTAATCTTGATTCAAAGTTTCTGATCATTAGAAAGAATGGTTAAATGTTGGAGCAAAAGAGAAAAGTCATAGTGTTACGTGCAAGATAATTTAAAAAAAAAAAATAAACAAAGAAAAATAATAGGGAGAAAAAGAGATGAGAGATATAATAGGAGATAGGGATTTTGGGGTTTTACAGACGAAGCCACCGGACGTCCTAGCGCAATTGGGAGGTTGCCAATCCTCTTCTCAAGATAAATCTAGAAAGATAAATAAGGATAATTCATTGTGTTGTCTCTTTCATTATCATCCAATAAATAAGGTAATCCTCATACACACAATTATTATAACTTACAACAACTACTAAGTAACTTCCATCCACGTCTCCTACTATCTTAGGTAACTAAGTTTCCAACACCTACTAACTACTCATATGACAGCAACACATGCTATTAAAAATAATAACTCTTTTCCTATACTTATCTACGATAATTACATCATAATGCCCACCTATTTTATAGGCACGTACCAATCCATTCTCCTAAAATTTGGTCTGGTCCTCAAGACCAATTATAGGAACGAAAGAGTGCACAAGTAAAAATTTAAATTATTCTCACCCAGATCCCAAATATTGGTAGAATAATTTTCGAAAATGATCCAACACAACTTGCGGTTTTGGATGGAGAGTTCTTCATCTTGTACGGTTGGAAGGTCACCTCATTTTTGCCGTTAAACAGAGGAGGTTATTCCTGTATGGACCTGGGGCGGTTGATTTCCTCCACCATGCCTGCCTCTGATACTATTTGTTACGTGCAAGATAATCTAAAAAAAATGAAAAAATAAAAGAGAAGATAAGAGAGAAAATAAAGATTTGGCTTTACAGACAAAGTTGGGCGTCCTGGCACAATTGGGAGCCCGCCAATCCTCTTCTCAAGATAAGCTCAAGAACTAAAGTAAAAATTTTCAGTCTTCTTTCTACTTCTTCATTCATTAATAAATACACGGATTATCCTAACAACCCACTTCCCACTCCTACAATTTTTCTCTACAATTCATTCCACTTCTAATAACTACATATAATTAACAATAACTAACTATAATCACAAATAACCATACACCTAAGCAAGAACCATGTAGGCATATAATATTACATCCCCCCTAAAATTTGGTCTTGTCCTCAAGACCACTAAATTACAAATAAATTTTTTTAATAATTCCATTCGGATCCTAAATTTTGTTGGGATAATTCCTTAGTTGCTTCCGCAGATTACCGATGTTATGCCCACGAACTTGTCGGTCAAACAATACTTGAAGAACTTGATGAAAATCTCATACGGACCTGAGGTGGTCAATCTTTGCTGAACAAATCTCTTCCAACCACTCTTGTTTTAAGCCGTTGAACAGAGGAGGATATTCTTGTATAGACTCAAGACGATCGATTTTCTCTTCTATGTTTGGCTCTGATACCATTTGTTATGTACGTGGATCTTGGCGGAGAGAAAATAGAAAAAAAATAGAAATATAAGAGAGAAGATAAAAGAGAAAGTAGAGATTTGGCTTTACAGACAAAGTCAAGCGTCCTAGTTCAATTGGGAGAATGCCAATTCTCTTCTCAAGATAAACTCAAGAGTTAAATTAAGATTTTCCCATCTTCTTTCTACTTCTTCAGTCATCAATAAATACACTGATTATCTTAACTACCCACTCCTATAATTTCTCACTACAACTCATTCCACTTCTAATAATTACATATAATTAACAATAACTGTTTTTTTTTGTAAGAATAATTAACAATAATTAACCACAATCACAAATAACCATACACTTAAGCAAGAACCGTATAGGCACATAACATTCCATCCCCCTAAAATTTGGATTCGTCTTCAAGACCATTAAATTACAAATAAAATTTTTTAATAATTCCATTTGGATCCCAAATTTTGTTGAAATAATTCCCAAGTTTTTTTTTTGTTTTTTTTTTTAATTTTTATAAAAGTGTAGTTACACAAACCACACACCAATCCCAAGTTGCTTCCGCGGATTGCCAATGTTACACCCACGAACTCATCGATCAAATAATGCTTGAAGAACTTGATAAAAATCTCGTACGGACACGAGGAGGTCAATCTCTGCTGAATAAATCTCTTCCAACCACTCTTATTTTAAGCCGTTGAACAGAGGAGGATATTCCCATATAGACCTGAGACGATCGATTTCCTCCACCATGCCTGGCTCTGATACAATTTGTTACGAGCACGAATCTTGGTGGAGAAAAATAGAAAAAAAAACATTCCAATGATTGGCATGAAGGGATTTTGAGTGCGACTCAAGAGGGTACAAGATGGTTCTCGTACGTGAACTGAGCCAAACTCGAGATTTTACATTTGAAATGATAGTAAGAGGAACATTTAAAAGATGATCATTAAAGAACGAGTTGGTTGGTCAGTTTGTTTTATGAAAGCAAACTCACCAATATTATTAGATTTGCTAATTCACATCAACTCCGCTCCCACCACATTCAGTGCTAACTCCAATCCAAGACACACACTATCAAGACTTCATTTTGGGGACTTAGGGGAGGAGATTTTTTTTGGGTGGTGAGTATAAAGAGATTAGGTTAATGGATCTTACCTTTTCATATAAAAAAATCTATCTTCATCAAACATGATATGGGATATGGATCGTTGATCTTAATTGAATAAACATGATCTAAAATCTTGATCAGGGATTTTCTATGACGTATCATTATCCAGGTCTTTGATCAACGATCTATTTTCATTAAACATTATACGAGACATGGATCATGGATCATGGATCTTAATTGTAGGAGCATGATCTAGACTTTGGATCAACAATATTTTATAATTAAAGAATCATGATTTGGATCTTTGATAAATGATCTCTTTATGTAACGTGACATGAGACATGGATAATGGATCTTACCTAAAAGAGAATGATCTAAACCCTTGATTAGGGATATTTTATGATGGATCATTGATCCGGACCTTTGATTAACGATTTATCTTCATCAAACATTATATGAGACAAGGATTGAATGAACATTTAGATATTTGATTAGAAATCTTTTTTGAAGAATCATGATTTGAGTCTTTGATAAATGATCTCTTCATCAAATATTGCATGGGACATGGATAATGGATCTTACTTTAAGGAATATGATTTAAACCCTCGACCATGATTTTCTTTTTAATGATATATCATGATCCAAGTTTTTTTATTATGACCCAGACAGATGAGCCATGCGGATTGTGATCTCACATGTGCTTGCTTACATGCGTAGAAAAAACCCATAAATGTGTCAGTAGTGAAATGCATGTCTTTATGAAATGAAATATAAATATTGGATCATTGATATTTGTTATATTTTGACTCTTCATAAGTTCTTTTATGATAAATCATTTGGGCCTTTGATGGATACCCCATCTTGATCAAACATGATACGAGATATGGATCATGAATCTTAATTGAAGGAACGAGATTTAAACCCTTGACCAGATATCTTTTATGATGGATCATGATCGATCATTTGATCAATGATCAATCTTCATTAAAAAAAATTATATTGGATATAGATCATGAATCCTAATTAAAGGAACATGACCTAGATGAAATGGGTGCGCCTTCAAAAAATACTCTTCATAAAACATGATTTGGGATAAAGATCATGGATCTTACTTAAAAGAACATCATTTAGACCATTGAACATAGATATTTTAATGATGGATTAGGATTTGAGCCTTTAACCATGACTTGTATTCATGGATTTGCATTCTCATGGCTTTTCCTTATTTTTTTTAGGATTTTTCTTGATTTTTTTATGAACCTTTTCTAGCTTTAGGGGCGTTTTCATAATTTTTTTTGGTTTTATATATGCACGAATTTTCACTGCATTTTTTTTTTAAAATCATATTTCACCATGTTTAGGGTTCATTATTTTTTTTTTTTTCTTTTGATCTTTATTGACATGGTCAAGTTACACGAATTTCCACTTCATTTTTATCGTATTTTCACCATGTTTAGGGTCATGGAGTTATTTTGTAGATCCTAGACCTTAGTCTAAGTGATGACTCCCTAATCGTTCACTCTCTTTTACCAAAGAGGTGAGGTGAGGAACAAACCCTACATCCCTTCTCCCACCATAGAGGTGGGAAGACGTGAAAGATTCACCGTTTTTGTTTATGAAACCCTACCTCACTCTACTTTCTTCCACAAGCCTCATCGAGCCTTGCCACGACCAGGCTTGGCTTGGGATGCGTAAAAATAAACTTCAAAACTCCAAAAGATAAGAGAGTATAGTGAGCATTTCTTTCATGAAAGCCTATCTTTGTAGTTCCATTGTACTAAATGAGCTTCACTCTATTCTCTTCCATAAAGAATGTGAGACTAAACATTTCTACTACTTTGATTTATAAGAAGCAACATTCCAAAAGTTTTGAATTCAAAACTTGTGGGAGACAAAACAAGGAAAACCAAAAAAGGTATTTTGAAACTTCTTTTTCTTTTATAAATTCATTTGATACAACAACTATTGTCTGGTGAGTGGTGTGTCATATTCTATGGGTTTGCAGCCTTCTTCAAATATAAATTGATTGCAAGGGTCAAAAGTACGTGTTAATAGATCCAACAATGGGTACATAAGTTTTAGCTCAAGTTCTTTCTTCTTTTTTTATAGTACTCAACTCGGGCAAGTAATAGAGTGTGCTTGATAAATGGGGCTGCTATATCTGGTCCATCCTATTGGGAATATAATAACATATCACTTGTCACAAGTCTAAAAAACTACCTATATTGAGAATTATAATTTGCTTCGAATAAGTTTCTTCTTTTTCCAAGTGTGATTCCCTTTGCATACTATTAAAAAGGGCAAAATTATGTGTGTAGATTCGTACACCATCTTACAAAAAGTGAGGGGCCCACAGCTTCTCTCTTACAAAACTAGGTTTCACATACGCCCAAATTAGTACTCAAAGCGTTGTCCTATTAAAAATGTGGGAATGGGTTCACTCCGACGTTCATGTACTTATTCAGGCCAATCGAAGGGGTGGGTTACAAATCATATAATATGAGGTTTGATGGAGGAGAGAGTGTGTGGGGCCCCATTTTTGTGTCTTGGCGTGCCAAGGAATCTGCACGATAGCATTGTTATTTGGCCTGCTCTCTTTCCAGCTTCTTGAGATTCTTGGAATTTCCCTAGGCCAATTGACACCCAAATGTACTTTTTCAGGTACCTAAATGTACTTTTTTGTACTTTATTCAATTCCTAGAGAAAGGGGTATGCGATCCTTTGTCAGTATCTGTTTTGAGACCCTATCCATCTTTTAATTAAGCTAGCTCTTGGTTAAGAAATTAATATGCAGACCGGGGTGCAGTAAACGAAGAACTATTCTCTCTCCTTGCCCTTAAGTCTCGCGCTCTTGCTTTGCTTAAGCTAGCTGGCAAGCTGTGATCTGCTTCCCTTGATCTGTCTTGATCCTACGACTGCACGGCTTCTTCTCAGTCCTGGGTACAAGTCTTCCTTTCCTCCGTTCACAACTGAAATCCCCTTTGAAACATCCAACCCGTAATCGCAATGACCCAATTGCAAGAGCGGCGCTCTACCAACTGAGCTATATCCCCCCGAGCCAAGTGGAGCATGCATGAAGGAGTCAGATGCTTCTTCTATTCTTTTCCCTGTCGCAACTGGGCCATCCTGGACTTGAACCAGAGACCTCGCATCACGAACTCAGTACACCTTACCATTCTTCTGCGCTTAACTGATGACTAGTTTTCCAGCTCAGCTCGACTTAATCTATTGGAACGTCTTTATCATCTGCTTTCGGCTTTAAAACAACAAACACTTCTGAACAAAAAACTATCTATTCTGGATCCATCAGAAAGAAATCGATATGTATCTGATGGAGTCTACATCGTATGTAGAGCGTTCAAGCGCTTTTTGGGCCAGCTCAGTTCTCTTATCCATCGGTCCAATGCACTGGGCTCATCTCATGGAGGGAAAAGCCAAAATGTAGTTGTGTTGTTGTTGTTCACCACCTCAACGCATTCCCTTCTCTCCCCGACATCATCCCACACAGAAAGAAAGAGCGTGAAGCCCTGGCCCGACCTGTAGGTCCGCTAATGTAAAGCGAGGAGTTGAGCCTGAACTGGCGAACCGAAGTCACTTTCGGAACCATACTTCCTACAGCTAACACGTGTCCAGTCCAGCGGGAACGCACAGCGCAAATGAACTTGAGCTACTATACCGAATTCCCCGCTGGCCATCAGGGACTGAGTGGTAAGGCCATGATCTGTAGGGGAACGGATCACTCATTCTTCCATTAGGGACAGGTGCACGAATGACAACTCCAAACATCACACATCTGCCGCCTACCTACTATTTAGGTGGCACCAGCGAGATCCAGCTAAGGTAAGGGTGGTCGTAGATCAGCGGCTGCTCCACTCCGCTGCGGTCTCATGAACTGAACGTTGTTGCCTCCCCGTGCGCGAAGCGAAGGGGCGCTTTTTTACAATTCCCTAATCCTAATATCGTAATCTTTTTTGTCACTACTTCTAGATCGTATATACCGTATTTGTATATATTATCAAATTACATTCTGTTGAACCACGCGTGTTGGGATAAGCTAAAAAAAAATTATTTCGAAAGTGAGTCAATGATGATACTCATACCTATACTTTCTAGTTGATACTCATACCCAATTCCATTGTATCGAACAAATGATGGGATACAAGGGAATAGGATATAGCATCTATTTATTTATAGAGCGGGGAATAGGATAGAATAGAATGAAATGGAATAGGGGACGGAATATTCTGTTATGTCTATTCCTTTGATACGTCTCCAGACGCGGAGTCTTCGGCGGATGAAAATCTTCAACATGTTGATTTGGAGCCTGAAACGGCTTCTGATTTTGCTTATAATTCGGATTCAAATGGAGATGCTACTTCGGGAAATGCTATTGAGGGAAATGCTCCTTCTGGAGATGAGCATCGAGTGCGTGGGCTCGGCTTCGCTACCATTAGAAGGAAGTTCCATGGTATTGATCATCCAACCATTGATTGGAATGTCTATCGTGATAAACCGTGATTTGAGCCTATCTATAGCTATAACAGTGTTATTCTATAAGCTAAGCAGAAGAGAAGATTCAACAAAGAACCTAACCGTCAGTCTGAGCTCCTCTCTGATTGACTTCATTAGGAGATCCCTACGGCTTCTCCTTCTTCGATTGCCAAACAGTATGCAGGATCCTCTATCACTTTGATCTCTATTGGCCGGATATCAATTCCTTCTGGGATACTGATCATGGAAGCTAGTGTGGCCAATGGGCCAGCAAACTGATTCTTCGTCCCTCGGAAGCGAAAGGCGAGCTAGCAAACTCCGGCAACAAGCAAGGGCCTGACTATATACAACGGCTAGCTGATCGTAGACCACTCTCTCCCGGTGGTCGAGCTGATCTACAAGCAAAAGTCAATTCAAGGTTTCCTTTCTTTTTTTTTTAGTATTAGCTGTCATTGATAGAGCGTTTCGGCAGGAAATAGCTAAGTTGGTTAGAGTCCTGGTCCGTCACGCCAGAAGTCGCGGGTTCGAACCCCTTCTGGTGGAATAAGTTGAAGTTGTGGGATCCTGGGTACAATGAGACCGCAACAACGGTAGGAAGGCTAATTGCTCGCCCCTAACAAGCAATGGCTATCACGCGCATCCATTTTTTAGCTTTTCTTGGGGTGAGCTTACTGCTCCTGGCTTTACCTCATAGGGGTAGACAGGAATATTTAATGGTTCAAAGTTGAGGTAAACGACTGAGCAAAGCTACTTCAATAGCTTTGTACAAGTTGAGTAAGCTATAGCTCACGCAAACGCTATTGAAAGTGAAGTTCAGTAGCCTGAGGAGTGTCTTCGAATCTTTTTTAGCCGCCAAAGCAAGCACCTTTTCAGAAAAGTCCAGTTCAAGCAAAGGAAGCAGCCGCTGAAGCGGCCATTGGGTTAGCTATTGTTTCGTCAATTTTTCAAAATAGAAAATCAACTCGTATCAATCAATCGAATTTGTTGAATTGAAAATTGAATAAATATATTGCTGCCATTTTGAAATGATTAAGGATCGCCGAAGTAATGTCTAAACCCAATGATTCAAAGCAACGATAAAGGATCCATGAACAAGGAAACACCATTTTCAATGGTCTCAACAATTGGATCAAAATGAGGAATCAAACTAGATTTGAAACGAGACAAATAAAGGGGTTTAGAGACGGCTCAATAAATGAAATGCCTAAGGATTTTCTTTCCAACTCTTTGAGAATTATCCAACTTGAGTTATGAGTATGAATGATTTTTCTTTTTTTCTTTTTTTCCTTTTCGGGAAGGAAGAATAAAAAAATGACTCAAATCATATTGACACTAAAATACATAAATTGAATCATTCTGAAGTGAGAGAAGGAGGGAAGGCGCGCTAGTGCGCTACAACTAACATAACTGCCAGCTAAAAAATGTTAGCTAGCTAGGCTACCGCGCTACTCTGGCTTGCTTCTGAAAGCGGAGCTTGTTGCTGTTAAGCCAACAAACGTAGGCAACACAGCCTGCAAACTCCGGTCCAAGACCCAGCAAATGGTGCAAACGAAGGCTTTCAAGTCGGAGTGCACTAGAGTGCCCTTCCGCTTCACCGGAGTGCCGGGGAAAGAATCCCGGGGTTGATGCTGAACCAATTCTTCCATTCCAGAGCCCAGAGGAAGAGGATCTGCAAGACCATTACCCTACTCTAAACAACGACTTATCCGCATTCCACTACCGCTTGCTTCCTGTGCTTGTCTCACTACCGCTTTCTGCTAGCTAGTCAATTCAAAGTTTGACCTGTCTTCAACGCGAACTCTTATGACTATACCCGAGATCACTGCTTGCTTGCCTATGCTTGCTGCTTCTTGCTTGCCTTATTTGGCCTGCTCTCCTTATCACTTCCTGCTCTAACCCGTCTTATGCCTTTTTAGATGAAAAATCTCATTTTTGAAGGAATTATTGCTAGAGCTAGCTGCCAACAAGGCAAACATGTTGAATAGTCCTTCATGGAACATAATAATAAAGAAAGAATGCCCCATCTCTTGATTACGAAGATCACTTTCACAGCAAGCACGAATGCGCGAGAAGCTTCACTATTATGTAAATTGACACTATCTCCCCGGGAAAGCATGATACCTGGCAAGCAAAAGTCTTTTCATGAGATTTTTGGAGGATACATATACAGAATTACACCAATTAACAAGAATTTTGCTCTTTTTACCAACTTGATGTTGAAAAATCCATGATCTAGAAATTCATTTCGGACAATTGAACCTTCTCAAACTGTTTCTTTTTAAGAACCAAAAAAATATGTGCCAAAATAACAGATGCCAAGCTTAGTTGCAAGGGCGCGTTAGCCCGTTTATCTAGCAGTAGGCCTTTTCTTGCTGCTAGTCTAAGACCACCCCTAATTTACAACCCAAAAAGAGGAGAACGAGGGCAACTGACTACCGCTAAAAGTCAGACTATGAGTACACATTTTATGATTGAAAACTGCCGCTACGTACTACCCGATGCTTGCGGGTCTGACTGGTGCCTTCTCTCGAACAGCTGCTTCAATCAAGGTTAAGTCTGACTACGAGGCTTCCTAGCCCACAGCTGACTACTTATTGAAAGACCGAACAGGAAATCCTAGATCACAAGCGAAAGCAACAAGCGAGAAAACCCCGAACCTAGTAGGGGCGTGCTAGCGCACTCCGGCTTTCTTCGCTAGCTTCGCTTCCTCCGATTGCATGTTAGGAGTTTTCTTTGCTCCCTAAGAATTGAACGAACCAAGTTCACCTTTGTGGGTTGGGCAGCGACACGAAGAGCGCCCGTTGAGGTGCTCAAGGCCCAGATCCAAAATCTTGTGGCTGAGTTCATTGTCCTAAAGAGGGCTGGAGCGACTACAATTAGGAGACTCTTCATGAGTGAGAGTCCCCGAGCCACAGTGCTACAATGACACCAGGGATGCCAAGGCAATTTGAATTCCTTTGGGACAACACTACTAAACTTTAGAGCCTACCAGTATATAAGATAGGACTATCCCTATCTCTATCCTTTCTCCTAAGGAGAAAGAGTGATTGAGGGAAAACAAACGTTTAAGTGATTGTACCCCGGGAAGCGAAAGACAGTAAAGCAGGTTCTCGTCCCATACCCTTCACTTGATTTAGGGCCTAAGGCAAACGTTCCATTGTCCCCTCCAGTGCCTGTACGATCTAATCTTTCATTTTAGGTACTTGCTCCTCAAGTACTTCGAAGACCGATCAAGTCCCAGAGATCTTTATCATTAACGCAACCTCCATTTTGCTCATTCATGGAGTTGTATTTAGTACCTCTAAGAAAGATGATTATCCATCGTTAGTCAATAATGTGGGTTGGCTTCGATTACTTAGTGTTGCGCTGATTTTCCGTAAAATTATGTATGGAAAGAAAAAAACAAAAACACGAAAGGACTTGCGGCCGATCGAACAATTTTCTACGCGTCTCCTACTAGGTCTAGGGAGACGCGCCCACCCTTAACGGAGCGAAGCCAACAAGCACTCTGACTTGATGACTGGCTAGGGAAGGCTTGGCTTGAAGAAGAGAAGGGCATGGAGATTTTCCTTACCGATGGTTTGCCCCAGCTCTAGTACACCCAGCAACCGCTCCAGTTCTGCCAGTTCCCATTATAGTATGCAAGTTATTATAAAGTTTATAAAATGACTAAAGCACTAGTGAGGCTGCTGCTTCAGCAATCCGCACTTGCCTTTCAACTCTTTCTCCGGAAGCTCCATTAGTGACGATTTTGTGCTATCTAGATGTGGCTTCAGTCTTTGTATTCTCTTCTTCATTTTTTGCCCGAACCCTTGCAATCAAGCCTGGACCAAAGACCTCAAAGGTGTTGAAGGAAAACCCACCTTTAGTCGATGTTCCATGTTCTCCTTCCCTTTTCTGTAAGAAATTCTGATACCCACTATATAAGTTTCTTTTTTTTCTTAAACAGAATATTAAAAGAAGGCCAAATGTTCTCTGTGCTAGGGTGCAAGCTGTGCCCAAACACATAGAGGTAGGAGGAATGACCATCCTACCCCCTGAATACCCAGCCCATATATCTAGGCGCAGGCTATGCTGTGGCATAGAAAACATCATCCCTTAAAAAAATTATGATTCCATTTGCATAATATTAAGCATTATTTCCGGAAGGGGAGAACTACTGAGATCAAAATATATCTTATCGTTTTCATAAAAAAAAATATATATATATATATATATATTATCATTTGGTCAAAACTTATGTAGTGGAATATTTTCCCTCATCTTAGCTATTTTTAAGTTAACAAGTCAAAGTTATTTTTTATGACAGTTGCTAGTGCAACTAACTTGAGGCTAGTGCAGTAGAGCCTATCCCTTAGGAGGTTTTGAGTTCAATACTTTATGGTCCTCATCTAGTCTAGGATCCCTCCACAATCCAAATAAAAAAAGTCAAAGTTATTTTTGAGTTTCAAATTATATTCATTATTTCACATAAAAAAGGCAAAGAATTCTGGTTGGTGGCTACTCATACTGTGGCATTCTGTGGGGTAGTGCACATTCTGTGGGAGGGTAATGTCTAGGGGGATTTCCAGATTGAAGCATCATCTTACTCACAAACAAGGGCAAGTGGCACCATGCCTCCAAGTCCCAGTTCAAGTGATGAGACAATTTCAGGATCATCTACATGAGCTAAGAACGATAGCAATTGCTAGATGTAGACATGGGAGCTTGAGTTGGAGGCTATTAGCTAGGAGAGGAGGTAGCGGATGCGGACTTGTTGATCAGTCAAAGGACCAGGGGTACGAGCATTTGGCGGCTAGAAGAAGCCCCACTTATATGGATAGATGAGGGATATGGTTAGATGGACTATATTAAACGGGCTAGCAATGCCACTTTAGAGTCCGATGAGATGAGACGCAGATCCATCGCAATTCGTGTTGGGTCCTCTCAGCAAGATGAGGAGAGGAGATGTTGGAGAACCGTATGATACGATGAGGCAGAGGTATAGGATCATTGATGCTGGGCTATTTCAGTGATTTCTACTGTCAGAGAGCAGACATCTTATGAGTGGACTGAGGATCTAGCGAATTTGGCGAAGTAGAGGGTTGTTCATCCTAACATCAGACCTGCTGATTACAGAGTGGCATCTGCAACACAGACCACAATTACATATTATGTTAAAGGAAAACTGAAGGAAAAGACGACCAAGATTTGTAGGGTGTTTACGAAGTTCTTGACTTTCAATGCTTTGTCATTTAATTTGTTGAGAGTTCAAACCTTTAGAACGTATTTGATATAGTACAAAGGAAGGGTGAGTACAAGGCCCTCCCCCTTGGGAGATTCAACACAAATACCTTCCAATGGAGGTAGAGGATTTGAAGAAACTACATCCTGAGATTAGAGAGCTGAAATTCATGGGATGCGCTACCACTAGACAGATAAATAATTCCCCAGCTATTGTTAACCGGTTTTGAATGATCAATGGTGGCAAGGACTTGTTGTGGTCGGGCTCAACTCGGTTTGCCACTAAGTACGTATGTCTTGAGAGTTTAATGGAGCATAAGGAATCAATCATGAAGGCCTTTGTTGACGAAGAATTTTTTAGAGCCCTTGGTATTCAAGACAGAAAGAAGAGATCATAAGTTGAGTGGACACAGTGTAACATTATTGGTACTTGGTTCTGGGATAGAGCGAAGTCCATTTTGGCAAAGCCCATCATGGAGGTGTAAAAAGTTGTCGATACTAAGTGTCGGGTTATTATGCCATATATCTATGATGTCATACTTAGGGCCCAAGACTGCCTTTGGAACACCTTAACAAATTGGGAGCGATACTGGAACAAGATAGAGGGACGGTGGGAGAGCTAACTTCTACATTCAATGCATTCTACAGGTACAAATACTTAATACACTTTATTGATGTCTATATACCTTACATTATACTAACAAATCTTGGCCATGCTTTCATTACATTACTTTTATATGTAGATAACTGGTGGAAAATGTATGGTGTATCAGCACCACATTTGTAGAAGATTGTAATGAAAATACTCACACAGACTTGTAGCTCTTTAGGGTGTGAGAGGAATTGGAGTACTTCCATCCTAATTCACATTAAACCATGAAACCAACTAAAGATGAAGTCTCTACATGAACTAGTCTATGTGCACTACAACGAGCGGCGACTCTGTAATTTGCGCTTATAGGAGTCTAACTATACACCACTAGATCTAACGCACATTTATGGTTATGATGATCCAACTGATTCATGGATACGCAAAGGTGTACATATGGTGCATGATGCTACTGAGCCAATGTTTGATGGTGACACTTCCTAGTTGGATAGAGAGCTTCTAGGTGAGTCTGATTAGTACGAGCCATCACCAGAAGAGCTTGATGATGATGTTTATCGACAGATCCACAAACAATACTACCAAGGCGTTGATAATGCTTCTACTCCATTGGGTACAAACATAAAAGAGCTCGAAGAACAAATAGATCTTCAGCTTCATTGATTGATAGTGAATGTGCATCCATCTGCAGTCCCTAGCATAAATAAACATCTCAAAGGTGCATTCCCAACAAACCCAAGATACACACATATCCTAGTAGTTAACTTCATATGGTGAGATACCATTGCAAAATCCACCAAGTTAGGTCCCTTTCACTTTGTCTAAATATCTTTCCTTTCTCTATCCATCTGTTGTTGCTACAAAACTACATGAAACTATCACTTCCCTCCCAAAAATTGGCAATTAAAAATTCTGTAAAGAAATTAGTGCTAGTGTGGGATGAACTCTAAAGTGGGTTTCACCCGAAAATAGGTGGGATTGAGAAACAGGTATTGCAGAATACATGGTGAAAATATTAAACACTTCTTCAAGATAGATAAATACCAGTGCTTGAGAAGAAGAAAAGCTTATTTGAGAGGGACAGGGAAAGAGGAATACCAATAGCATAACTCTGATAGTTGCTGGTTGTTTAACGATAGATATTAAAGATGAAGCTAACCACTGGCCCACCTTGAAGATTTCATGCTTAATGGGGATAATACACTCCATTGAACTGGAGGCTTTGGTCCTTTGTGATGCATTGAGGGCCCTATTTGGATTCAAGTTGAGGCCTTATTTGCTTAGACTTGGAAGTAACTTTATTACTAGATTTTTTTTTAGGAGGGGGCTGGGAGGGAAGGTGCAATAGCCCCTTGGAAGGACCCTTCATGTTTTTCCTTGGATGAGGTGACTTTTCTAGCCTTTATTTATTTATTTATTTTAGTTTGAATTTTGACAAGCACAAAATACAAATGGCCTGGTTATCCAAACCTATTAAATAATTTAAAGACAAAAGGCCCCATAGGGCAAAATTTTAGGCAATCCAAAAT
Organism: Telopea speciosissima; assembly: GCF_018873765.1. Lineage (NCBI taxonomy): Eukaryota > Viridiplantae > Streptophyta > Magnoliopsida > Proteales > Proteaceae > Telopea > Telopea speciosissima. The sequence goes on along the minus strand of NC_057920.1, from coordinate 19,943,727 downwards.
AAATAGATACCATTTACCCTTCTCCCCTAGCTATTGGATTTTCTTCCTTGTTCAGCTTTTAAGTTTTATTAGTTAGAGGTCTGTGACAAAATTTGTCCCCATTTATAGATCAACTACGTGGTCCAACAAGGATCATGCCATTTGAAATACAATCATTACCCACCTTCCAACATGCTAAATTCTGAAGTGATGAAGCAGAGATGAGTGATGGAGCAGAGATGATTTATGTATAGATAACAATCTAAATCCTAACCCTCCTGAAGACTTAAGCCTACACATTTATTGCTGCCCCCACAAGACTCTGCCTACGTTGACGCTCCCCAAACCATTTCAAGAATCTTGAATTAATGGAGTTTAATTTTGAACATATTTTGGCAGGGATCAGGAAACATGACATCCAACAAGGTTGGTATAGAACTAAATCCTGGAGAGGTATAGAATGCATAATTCCAAGGGGGGAATATTTCTTTTCGACTTGGCATCACACTTTCTAAGCCAAGGTGTTCCCAGCCCCTTGAGGACATAGAGGCTATGAAAGGGGTACCCTCTGTTTGTGTAACGGAAAGCCTCATGTATGTAATGCTATGTACTAGACAATATATATGTCATGCAAGTAATATGATCAATCAATACTAGTCTAACCCCGGAATGGAACATTAAATTGTTGTTAAGTGCATCATGAAATACTTGAGAAGGGCAAATAACTATCTCCTTGTTTGTAGTGCAGATAGTATGTTGGTAATTTATATATACTGACGTAGACTTTCAAACTGATAAAAATGATAGGAAGTCCACTTGCAGAATGTTGTTCATGTTTGGCGGAGTGTCAATCAAAGTCAACAATAGATACCGCGATCGAGGCTGAGTATTTGGTAGCTTATGAAGCAGTCAAGGTGGGGTTATAGTTGAAAAAGTTCTTAACCAGCATTGAGGTAGTATATGACCTTGGAAAAAACCTTATATCTTTGTTATGTGATTATAGAGGAGTCATTGCTCAAGCTAAGGAACCAAAAGCTCATCAGAGGAACAAGCACATGAAGTACAAATATTATCTCATTCGAGAGATCATACTCGAGGCAATGATATCATTGCTTAATTTGACTATGTAGATAATCTATCTGACCATATGGTGAAGGGACTCGCACCGGTTGTGTTTAAAAAGCATGTTGAGAACATGAGTATTAGAGTCGTTAGATGTTGGCTTTGATGTACAAGTGGGAGATTGTTGGATATTTTGATATGTGATGTGTGTCCATCAAATCCAATTTCATGTGATTAAATTGATTGATTACAATTTTATAATTAAGTGCTTGTTATTATTATCTTTTGATGTGCAACAACCCATAATTACCGCTTACTTGTGCATAACTATGGCAAGATTTGGGCAATTTGTTCTAAGGTTGCCACATTGTATATTTCCCCAATAGGGATTGATATGGGCATATAGATGTAAGTACTTATGAATGTTGAACTTGATTTATTGAGATTTCTGAATGGTTCATGGCTAGTTGTGTTTGGAAAAATGAATCTCTGGTAGTTGTTTTTTCCTATCCGGAGAGGTACTTACTATTGCATTTGTGCATTGTGCGTCTTTAATGTACCAAAGGTTGATGCCTCCCAATAGGATTGACTACATATCGGTGCACTCGGCATGTATAGTATGATTATTATTGTGGGTGACATTTAATATGATTTCTACTTCTTTCTTTAGGGAGAATATCCAAGTGAGTGAGTTGTTTGACTGTGACTGATTAAAATCCGGAACCTGATACTTGTTTTGTAAAAATTTACAAAAATAATTTTATTATTATTATTATTATCATTATATTAAATGAATATTATTTAAAAAATATTTTTAATTTCTTTTGGGTACAATTACTGGTCATGATACTCCAATGTCAATATACAATGGGTTGTGATTTATGACGGTGTTTTAAATCCATATTTGTAAGGTCTATTGTGGATGTTGGTTGTGTGGGGGAGGGGGGGTTTGTGAAAATATAATAAAAGCTATCTACCATAGGGGGTTTCCAATTACTTCTTTGTAGGATTGTCATTTTATGCTATTAAAGATAATTTAAAGATTACCATTTAGGATCACACCACTTGGGATGATTGAAACTGTTAGATTGTAATCTCTTAATATTAACCACATTTGTTAGCTAAGACCTAAACCCTAATTGAACTAGTGACATAATTCTTGAGGGGAAAGAGTGAGTCTTCCTCATCTTCAATTTTGGATTGTGGCCATTGGAGAAGGTGCATTAGATGGGATCGTCACTGGATGTTGCGTTCTGTTGGAGGAACTCACCACCAGTGAGTTCTAGGTATCTCATCTTGCTCATTCTTATTTCGTTGAGATCCATCTTGTTGGAATTTTTATCCGACACCCTTTTGGCGTGACATTGCCAACAAAAGATAAATTCATTTTCTTAGAGATAAGCAGTGATGTACGACCTGCTACAATTTTTATGTAGCACCTGATGACCAAGAGAAACCAACATTCCCAGCCTTGGTGATTATATAGAAAAACATAATAAATTATTCTACAAAACCATAAAAAATGGATCAAATCACTTGTCCAAACAGAGATAATAAACATTCTTTATGTAAGCAGGCTGTCCACTTAAATCACGAACATAAAGAGTTACTGGTAACTATTCCCAAGGCCAAACGCAACACCAGTTAAACATAGATCATCAAAACCTTCCTCATAAACAGAGGCATGAAATTCCACCTCATTGATATATCTAAAAAACATAAGATGTTTTCACCAAATTTATTTAAATAAGAAAGCTAGAAACTGGTTACCTGCACTGTTGCAACAAGTTCTACAGCACCAGCTGCTCCTAATAGGTGACCAGTCATCGATTTTGTAGAGTTCACTCTCAGCTGCAGAAATTAGAAATCCCATCAAGCATGGGATATGGTGATAAAAAAGTGAACATCATTAGATATATAAATTATTGCATTCATATTACCTCAGGATTTCGGCCAAAACAAGAAGTGAGAGCTTGGTACTCTTTCAAGTCACTGGCAGCTGTAGATGTAGCATGTGCATTAATGTAATTGACATCTTCTCTGGCTAGCCCAGATTAACCCAAGGCTTTCTGTATGCAAAGAACAATTCCAGTCTCTATTTTTTCAAATGACAAAACTGATAGTGAATGTGCATCCATCTAAAGCCCCTAGCATAAATACACATCTCAAAGGTGCATTCCCATCAAACCCAAGATACACACATATCCTAGTAGTTAACTTCATATGGTGAGATACCATTGCATTAACTACAAATTAAATGCAGCAAATAAAATAATGTATCAAACAAATAGATGTAGACAATGTTGAAAACGTAATAAGGGTGTTGGAACCACTTCCTCTAAAAGGCCGATCTTGTAAAAAAGAGAGGAAACAATATGTATATCATATAGGAGCTCTAACATGGTGGACTATCCAAAGGGGATCACGGGTGGATAAACAATTTTTTAACACCTGCCCGCTCCAGGGGGACTCTATACCTTTAAATAATTTCAAACTTCTTTTCACTCAATCAATAAATTTTTACATTATTCATATGTAAATGAATTCATTCATAATGGTGTTTGGAATGTTAATCTGGTATATTCGTTGTTTTGAAGTAATGTGGCCTCAACTATTTTTTTATTCCATTAAGTTCTTTTCATTTTAATGATTTCTAGTTTTATCCTTTTAGTAAAACATGTGTCTTTTCTACTAAAATTGTAGTCAAATGGTAATTCAAAACCAGAATGGTTCAAATGTTAGTCGATTGGTCTTGTAGGAAGTTAGGGAATTTTACATGGCATCTGAAAATTCACCCTAAGTTTCGCATGTTCTTGTGGAAAGTGTTGGTATGTGCATTATGTATAAAGAGAAAGATAACATCTTTTTTAGCTATTGATCCTTATTGTTGCGTTTGAAAAAAGATAACTGGAAATTGAGTGGCATATTTTCTTATCATGTGATTTTTTCTAAAAGATCCTGGTAAATAAACCTTTATGCTTAAGGTTATGTATCTTTTCCATCATCCCTTTGTGATTTGGTTTAGTTTCTTATTTGTAATCATTCCCTATTAAAATCTAGAAAGTAAAGACTAGTCTCAATTCTTGCGATTATTTTCTACATCCTTTGGATGAGCCGTAATGGTGTGTTTTTTTCTCCAACTAAATCCATATCCAATGATATTAATGCAATTGATAAATAGGTGGATCCATGATCTTAAGCTTCTTCCTATGAGTTCAAATATGATCATATCCCAAAAATTATAACTCTCTTCTAACTCTTGAGGATTACCAAATGTCATAAGATGAAGTTTCTTGTATCCTCATTTGTGATGGTAGTTATGAACCAAGTATGGGTATCACGGTATAAGTTTCTATCTTCTTGTTTAACTCTTAGTTTGTGGGGTGACCTATATGAATCATGGTTTTCTAGGGAGTCCTCAAGAATTAAAAAAAAATGTGGGGACTGTATCAGGGCTTGCAGGGAGAGAAAGAATAGGGGTACACATGTATAGTAGTATGGATGAACTGCTAGAAGGTGCTAGATTGGTTGATGCATAGATCGAGTGAAATATGGTCGTGTGAATATTTGAGGGACAATTGGAGTGAGTTGTGAAGGTTAGAACTGATGAGATCGTAGCTACTGTAAGGAGGATGTTTAAAACTTTTTATTTTACTAATATATTGTTTTCTTTTTCATAAGAAAAAAACACACACAACTGGCCTGTAGACTGAAGTAAATCAGATTGTGCCCTACCGTTTGAATTAATCGGTTCATAAATAAAGATGAGGGTATACGAGAAGACCAAATAGTAAAGACGATGTGGTATTTTTTGTCCAGAAAATTTTATCATCTCTCATGCTTCCCTATGGTACCAATCATACACTCATCACTCTGATCCCTAAAAAAGAGAAATCCATCTCACTAGAAGATTTACACCGATCAGCTTGTGCACTATGGCCTGCAAGTTTATTACTAAACTCCTAGTCAAAAGACTTCAACCTCTTATAACTATGATTCTATCCCCTTTTCAAGCTGCTTTTCTTAAAGGTCGATAGATTTCAGATAATATTATTATTGGTCATGAAATTTTTCACTATATGAAAAAGTGTAGAAGTAAACAAGGTTGGATTGCTATTAAGCTAGACATGTCTGAAACCTATGATTGATTGGAATGAGGTTACATAAAAGGGCTCTTTCATTTTCTCGGTCTCTTTGAACAGTGGTGTTACAGTTTGGCTTATTTTGACCCAAATCTTAACCCGAATCCAATTGTAGATCAGGAACCTGAAGTCATAGCATCGAGTACGTTATGGAACGTTGGCTGGGTGTTCAAATGGGTAGATGATGAAGAAGGAATCTATACGGCAACACATCACATGCTGGCAAAACGACAGATATCTCTCCCATGCAATTGCAAGGTTCACCACCAAATGAACCGATCACAGTAAGCAATCTTAATTGTGTATCGGGTATTTTAGGAATATAAATAATATTAGGAATGAGTTAACACGAAAAAACACGGATGCTCGGGGTGTCTCGACACTTGGATAGCATAGAACCATCCACTGGTCGATGGCACAAGTCGACACCTTACATCGATCAATGCTACTGTCATTGCAAATCTTGGTCTCTGGAGTGCGGGACCCAGTGTCCTGAGTCAGGGATCTCGCCGCTGCATTCGAATTACCTAGTAGGAAAATTTTCCCGACAATATTAGGTATGCGGGACCCGTGCATCGGGCCGTGTACGTGGGATCGGATTAATAAAATCGGATTTGGGGTTAAATGGATCCATTTCCAATTCTACCCTTGGGACCCACTATATATATGTAAGCCAACTCAACTAAAACCCATTCTACTATTACCATCGTTGGACACACACACACACAATATATATATATATATATATATATATATATATATATATATATATATATATATATATATATATATATATATATATAAACAAGCCAACTAAAACCCATTACCAAATAGACCTCTAACTCCACTAACTATATAAACAAAAGCTAAAGACCAAACTCATTTACACTGTTTAGATCATAAGAAGCAGAGAAAGAAAAGAAGAGAAGAAAAGAAGAAAGAAGAGAAAAAGAAGAAGAAGGAAGAAACCAATAGCTTGAACCCAAATTCTGAAATTCTGGTATGGGATTTCATCCTCTTCCTCTTTCACTTAGCCTCTTAGGTTTCCAATCACAACACCATACTGAAATCATACCATTCTTCCAATTTTTCCAACCTTGTGAGTCAACCATAGAAAAATCTCATCTCCAATTGCAAGGTAATTCTTACCATACCTTAATCTCTTCCTTAAATTCCTTTTTAGCAGAAATCCTAATGCTAAACCCATCTCTATTTTGGTAATTTAATTACCCATCTTACATGCATGTGAAATTGAATGGAAGATTATGAAATTGGATCAACCCCCTTCTTTACATGTTTAAAATCAGCTAGAAGACCCTATTTCGATTCTGGTTTAGGTTAAGTACTAACAATTTACACCTTATATGTTTTGGTCATGATGTTTTGAAAAGATTTCCATCCATACATGGTTGGTTGATTCAATTGGAACTCAATTACTTCCATAGTTGTCAAGGCGTCGCCTAGGCGTCCAGGCGCCTTGGTCGACTTGGGGGCCTTGGCCGCCTAGGTGGACGCCTTGTTCGCTTAGTTGGTGTCGCCTTGAATTTTGACCCTCTCCACCGCCTTGGATCGCCTAACCGCCGTGACAACTATGATTACTTCATGCATGTATGATCCATGAACCCTAACCTAAATCTTGTCTAATTACTTTCACCCAAACCTATGAATTCATACTGTAATTTTATTTTATGGTAATGAATTTATCAATCTATCATCTTGCCTACTGAAATTGAGTAATTAGAACCCAATCCCTTTGTAAATGTTGGAATCCAAACCAAAAGACTCCATCTAATTCTGTTTCTAAGTTGATACCTAACCAATCCATGTCTTATAGATCAACTTGTACCAATTGAAAACGAATTTCTATCATGCATGGCTGCATTTGTAAATCTGAAACTAAAACCCTTGCATGCAGCCCAAAATCCCATCTCAAAATGATCTTTGTGAAATTCTGGACAGCTGGCAGATTGACGTATCGGCGGTCCAGAGAGCACATCTACCTCATTGAAAATTGAAAATGAATGATTCCAGTTTTGTTTGAAAATAGACTTGTAGGACTTCATTTTTGTAGAAATAGAGATTGTCCAATTCTATTTCTATATGGATCAAAGTAACAAATAAAAATGGATGATATGTTTGAACCTAAAACTATGTACAACAACTTCTAGTCTAATTTGAGTCACCTTCTCATGAAATTTTAGAGAAGGTATAAACACAAAAAATATGGAAATTTCAGTTATCTTTCCAACGCAAAATGATTCGGCACAAACGGAGGTCTATCGGCCGAGATATGACTAATTTACTGGGCATAGGTCATCTTGCCAGTCGAGCTGAGTTGCCTCTGACTCTGACTGGTCGATCAGAGTAGTCAATCTATTACCCAGTCGACCAACACTGCTGTCTCCCATGTTTTTGACTTCTAATCACCCCAAATCAAGTCCTAAGTATGCCTTGGGTTTCCTAAGGCCCCTAAACATGATTTAATGCTATTTCATTGATCAATCACTATAGGTTAGGACCAAATCATAGCGGCGAATGCTAGCGGGAACTTTTAGAGATCGGATTTAAGTTTTTACTTTCGGATTAACATGGTAAGTGGGGATAGAGACTGAATTCTTTTGGAAATGTTTAGTTCATTTTGGAATTGTTTGTTAGGAATCATGCACATGAATATGTACTGCTTTTATTTGGAAATATTTTATTAATTATCTTGTTATGGCTTATGGATATGGAACTGTGGATTGTAAATGATGCAAATGTGGAATGGTTTGAAATGTGAATTCTTATGTTAGAATCTATGTCGTAGTCGACTTGGAAATGAGAGGTATGGTGTGCTGTAGTATGGGATGCGGGAGCATTGTACACCTCGTACGATGCCATTTAGTTTACATAAGGTTTGGAATGGCATTCTTTGGTGTTACAACCCTTACCAACAGGGGTTCAGGTGTTGGGTGATCATTGCCCCCTGTCACTGAGGAGTGTGGTGGTACGATGGGATGGGGTCCAGGCTATGATTTTCAGAGTCTGCCCACTGAGGGGGTCTGAGGTACTATGACCAGTGCGGGCTCCATGCAACAATCGAGGTAACGTCTCGGGGAAGTGAGAAGGAACCGAGAATGTCACGCCCCCATCCCAATAAAGGATATTTTACAAGAAAAAGGGGGTGACTGGGACGATAGGTGTCATCCCAATACTACCAGGATCACAGACACAGTGTCCCGAGCCACAATCTACCCAATTATCAACGCATGATAATGTCATGGAACATATCCAGATGGAATAAATTGTTCCAATTGCAGAGATTGAGATTAGCGGAAGCGTAAATCATTTTAAATCATATAAATACAAAGCATCGGTTCTCTAATGATAACATATAATATAGTTACAATACCCCGTATCCATCCAGTAATTTTCGTACACATGAAGTTCATACATGAATGAAGATGAATACAGACATAAATAATTAAATCACGCCACAAGGGCACCATTCTTGGGTGTACATCGACAACCAAGTCCAAGCCACCGGCTCCACTTGATTCCCAATCATAAGTGCGCATCAAGAGATTACCTACATATCAACTAAAAAGCGGTTGCGCAACGGGGTTAGCTCCACAAGCTAGTGAGAGAGTAAAGGGGAATGCACATACACGCAAACACACAATTTCGAACAGTTCATGATGCATGCAAATGTTAGATTCATTTTCCACCTAGCATACTAAAACTAAGTCAAGTGAATGCTATTGTGATAACTCGGGAGACACTGTGGGTCACTTAACTTATCGCCACAATAAAACCTCAGCTATCACAAGGGAGCCTACGCCGGTAGAAGCCATCAGACCACCCAGTGGCAGACCTCGATAGCCATCACTACCCCTGACCTAGCCTCTCTCCCCCATAGGCAACAGGTGCTCAAACTATCCAACACATAAACCCCTATTGGTAAGGGTCGTAGCATAAGGGAGCAAGAATCCTAGCCACAGATATACTACATGCAAGTCCTATCATCTCGAGAGGTATTCCGGGTGCATCAACGTCCCATTCCATCTAGTACCCGGGTACCAGCACGGCACGGCACATACAGATCAGGATGACAGTTAACAAGTTTCATAATTAATTCTGGGGTTCCAGTACACCCGACACCGTGACCCAATACCAAATTGAGAACATTATCACATCACATTAGTAACCATTCACAATCAGGATCAGTAATGCAATGCACAAGATGCTTATACTCATATAATAGCATAATAATGATTGCTTAATAGATATTCAAGCCCAACAAAACACCCAAAACCCACTCACCTAACTAGGGTATCACCCGACGTGGTTTACATGAATCTCACCAATGCACATTTTATCCATCGAGTTGGGTAGCCTAAGAATGCAAGAGAAAACGTTAAAAGATGTATAGAGGGGTCCTATGTCATGCCCCCAAGGTTAAAGTTAAGTTTTAACCAAGACAGCACAGTCGGACTCACGAACGGAAGCAACAGGGTGAGTCTGCCCCTGACTCAGTTCAGGCCAATGGGTCAAAACACGAGGGATGGATCCACGAATGGAACTTCCACTTGGATCCATTCCTGCATCCGTTCGAACCCTAAGACATACCCGAGAGGGAACGGAACCACGGATGGAACCTCTTCATGAATCCATCCTTGCATCCGTTCGGTCCCTGAGACATTCCCGAGAGGGAATGGAACCACGAACGGAACCTCTTCATGAATCCGTCCTTGCATCCGTTCGGTCCTTGAGACATTCCCGAGAGGGAACGGAACCACGGACGGAGGCAACAGAGTAAATCCGTTCCTGCATCCATTCGAACCATCTGCCAGAATATACTGGACAGACTGACGGACGAAACCATGATGGTGACTCCGTTCGTGCATCCGTCAGAGTTCTTTCTGAGATTTCTTAAGGTTTTCCCCTCCATCTTGGAACCTGGAGCTCACATGGCCCTCAGGGTCATGGAGGAGTGTTAAAGGTCTCCTTAGGGTCACTAGAACTTAGGCCCACCTCATAGATCCAAGATCTCTCAAGGATCTAACTCCTATTTTGGTCCAACATAAGGTTTGGGGTTTGAAAACTAGGGGAGTAGCAACTAAGGCTGCAAAGTAACTAATAGAAGCCTTCAATAGAGTTTGGTCCTCACCATTAAAGCTCCATTCAAGGGCTAAGCCTCACCTTGAGTCTCAAATGGAACCCTAGGTTAGCTCATCCTCAAGGAAACTATCCAACTCAAGAGTGTAAAAGAGAGAAGAAGGACACGGGGACGTGGGTCCCATATGAAAATACACCAAGAGGGCAAAAAATAGTACGGACGGATCCATGTACGGAACCAGTCTAGTGAGTCCATTCATGACTCTGTTGTTGCTGTCAAGGCCCAAACCTTAAGAAAAGTTGCGGGGCTTTGACCCATACTTCTAGGGCTTCGAGGGGATACGTACAATAGAATTTTGGGTTCAAGGTCACAGGTGTTGACCATTGCCATCGTGGCATCACCCATTTAGTGAAAGTCCAATTTGACCCAGGATATTGGATGTATTTCGGGTGCGGGTGTAACATTCCCCCAACCTTATAAAAATTTCATCCTTGAAATTTGACGCGTAAAAAAAATCTCGATGGGTGAGGATTGTTAAATAACAACACCTCTAGTCACCTGCTACACGGACTAAGTCAAGGGTCCGGTCAAGGCGGGGCAGTGCCTACATGGCACAACGAGTCAGGACTTACAATTTCTCTTTTCACAGAGTCGCATTACCGCAGGGGGTGTGGTTCACTGTAACTCGAGCTCAATTGAGTTAAGAGTCGATGATTAAAGTACATCAAGAAAATAGGGCCTCAAATAATAAGTTAAGCCACTAGGAACAGAAGTTTCCTTCGATTCCCCCAGCTCGGTCAGTGTTATGCTCTGGTCAAACTTAAGTCACAAGGTTTAACTTCATTTAGTCCTTGACACAGGGTTCATATTCTGAATGCTTTCACTTCGAATCTTTTCATTACCTAACCCAACTTTAGAATGATTTGAAATATTGATGGAATCTCCTATTGTTCACTTCCAGTACAGAGGGAACTCATTTGGTGACCCATTACCCCATTCATATCTGTTGTTGGGGAAGGTACTGTTACATCCTTCAGTTTCAGCCTTCATAACCTCATAAGTCCTCAATCTATCCTTCCAGCAGAAGTAAGTCCACATTAGTCCTCTTTTGAGAACTAAACAATCTTTTACCAGTTTCGGTCTAAGCCATTTCTTTTAAGCAGATCCTAACAATTAACCTACCTGAGATCTATCCGATCACTGTCAAATTCATTGATCACTAACCCACCAATAACTTGATCAAGGTCGGAGACTCGGGGCTCAAACTAGCTAACATAGTAAGGTCAAGGCAAGTTCACATTAGTAATTACATGAAAGCCATCATAGTTATTTGGAAAGTCTAAACACGACTTGAGACTCCATTTTTTGATCTAATAGTTTGGATGGACCAAGCAAAATTCTAACTAGGATTGTCACTAGCCTGTGAGGTTTCATGAATGGCTTTCGCTTATACAAGGTCTCCATTAGTTGTTTAGATTAAGTTATCTAAAATAACAAGCTCGACATTTTGTCATTACCCTTCTTGCTCTGTCTTGCCACAAATTTGCATTTGATACTCTTATTAAGGTTTCCACACCATATAGGTTTGGTTCTTCTAACTAATTTAGGTTCATTCAACCATCAGACTTAAGGATTTTCATCCTCAAGGGTAACTCCTCTTCTCTCACATAAGAGGGGAGCCACAGTATATACTAATGCTTGCCATTTCTTACTGGCTTGGCCAGTTGGTGCAGGCCCTAACATTTCAACCTCAAGGTATAGTATTTCGATTAAACACTAACCCCGAATAGGCCAAGCGACATGGGTGTAATATTTAGGGTATAGATACACAATCATCACACATAGGTGTGGTCATAAGGCCTCAAAATTTTGGGGCTCAAATTCCCAAAAGAAAACGGACGGAATCAATGTTGTGAGTCCGTTCGTGGCTCCATCGCGAATAGTCAGGACAGATTATGTAACATGAATCCGTTCGTTTGTCCGTCCTCAGAGGACTTGGTCTAGTAAAAATGCCGAAACGAATAGAACTACGGATGGACTCACGCTGGTGGATCCATTTGACGTTCCGTGCAGTTCTAGGAATCACGATGGTGGATCCGTTCATGCGTCCGTTCGCAAAATTTTATAAAAATAGAGCCACGAGTTTTTCAAACTCATTTTGGCTCCAAGAGGGAAGAATGAAACTGCCCTCCTTTTGTGCCTTCCTTGCCCCTCTCTAGGTGATTTTTGGTGAGCCAAGACCTCAAGGTCGATCTCCACTAACCCCAGGTAAGGTTCTCTCCCTGTTTCTCCCTTCCCTTTCCTTCTCCTTTCTCCATTTCTAGGGTTTTGGTTATGCCCTATCCATTTTCTTCCTCCTTTCCATCGATTAGGGATATCTATTTCAAGCTTGTGTTTATATGTTGCCTTAAATCGCATTCTCATAGCCATGTGAACACCGAAATCATGCCGAAATCGATTGAGGCTAGGGTTTCTAGTTGAATCAAGCCCTAACCGTTTGATGCTACTGACTTTGTTAATGATTGTGTGCATAATTGTTTTGATTGGTTTTAAAATTCCTTTCAAGGAACTTTAGAAACTATTTGTCAAGTTTACCATGCCTAGTTGAACTATTTTAATTGTCTCTAGGTAAAGGTTGGGATAGAGTTCTCAATTTCTCATTATTTTGGGAAAAACATCAAAGGCTTGACTAAATCCATTGTATCCCCTAAAATTTTATGGAAAGTAATTTCATTAACGTACCCTCAAGCATGTTTATTTGTTTGTATGGTTGTGAGTATAGAATTTGAAATTCATCCCCTCCCCTTTTTATTCTATCACATGAAATCTTTGTCTATTGTTGGGGTTCTCATGTAATCAAACACTTGTTGATATTAATTGAGGTATAGAACAGTCAAGTGCATAGGTTATTTCTTCAATCCTCATCCCCTCATGTCCATGCCCTAGGGATCATGTATCTTATTTCTTTCTCCAAGTTAATCATACTTCCCAAAGGTAATTATGTCTTATCTTATCATTGTGTAACCCTTCTCATCCAATAATTTCCCACACGACATAGGCATTTGTATCTATATTTGTACTTGCCAATCATATTTATTTATTCCAGTTTGGCTCAATTATTGTTGTCTTTTTGGTGGTCTCTTGTGTGTAGGAAGTATCTATGGCTCCCCATAGGCGAAATGATTTAGCCGTCGTGCCAGCTCCCCCTCTCGCCTTCAATGTGGGGAGATTTATATCAGCGGAGACTGAGGAAATTTACAAAAAACATGTTCATGACAGAAAGATTTTGGTGGAGAGGGATACTGTTGAGGAGGAGTTGATCGCCTTCAAGGTGGGCATCAGATTTGGCAAGCTGAAGTGGAGCAGCATGCTGACTCATCCAGACTTCTATTACCCCACACTAGTTAGGGAGTTCTACTCAAATTTAGTGTTAGTCAAAGAGGATGAAGAAGGCGTTAGGTTAATCTCTTTCGTGAAGGGGGTAACCATCGCTTTCAATAAGGCGGAGCTGGAGATTCTCTTAGATATTTCAGCAGAGGGGATAGGGTTTATTATCCTCCAGGCAGCGACCCTAGCAGATGCCTGCCCACTGCAGACCATCAAAAGTTGTACAAGACCCTTACAAATGACAAGACAGATGAAAATGATGACCTTCCCAGGTTTGGCCCCTCTCAGCGAGTTCTCACCTTCATCGCCAAGACTAACTTGGCTCCCTCCAAAGGACACAACACCCAGCCTCCTTTGATGGCAGCAGCACTGGCATACTCCCTTTATACTGGCCAGCAGATATGTCTTCCCTATGTGGCTATCCAACACATGGCTCATGCGGTGGCAAATCCACGCCGCAAGAACACATTGCCATATGGTAGGCTGCTCACCCGCATTTTCCTCTACTTTGGGATAGACCTCGACCACGAACCCAAGGGAACCAACATGGAAGGGCCTTTTGGGTTTGTTACATTACAAAGGATGGGGTTGTATTATGACTATTACAGCTCCGGGGAGCAGGTCAGATATGGGGAGGGTGGAGGGCCCCGAGAGATTGATGATGAGGATGATGACATAGAGTTCATTGGATCCAGACCACATGTTGCAGGGACTTCCATTGCCAGGGAGGGAGGTGGATGTGATATTCTTCTGGCTATCTGATGGATGAATCTGAGGATGATAGAGGGGTTCGAAGAAGTAAAGGGGCAGTTCTCTTCGCACAGTTGGCGTCTCGAGAGGATGGAGAAGGAATTGAACGACATCAACACCTTCCTCTATTATGGTGGCAGCGAGAGGACTGACGAACATGATGGCATGGAGGACTAGCCCGCCTCTTTTCTTAGAAATCAAAGTTATTTTTATTCAGACTTTTCTTTACTTGTCTTGTTTTGGATGTTGTTGGAACTCTTTTACTTTCAGCTTATTTTTATTTTATTGCTCTCTCTTTTTTTTTTTTATCAATTTGGTTTGAAAAAGTTTGGTGATGATGAAAATATGTATTTTGAGCTGGGAAGGATACAATTACCTCCAAGGGAGGAATCTGAACATTGGAACAGTAGGAGTGACTAATTGCATATATATATAGCCTTACTTCCTTTAAGTTATGGGTTTTCATGAATTATTATGGATTATTGTGGAATATTATATGTGATTGACCATTTATCACTCACTTAGAACCTAAAAAGACAGTATCACAGTTATCACTTAAATAACATGCACTTCAAGTCCTAAATTCCATAAATTGACTATTATCTTCAAGGTTCTCAATTGCACCACAATTAGTCTTCTCCTAGATCTGCATACACTTATTTATGATCTTAAAGCTTTTAATTTAGAACCCTAATTGTTGAGAGTAAATCAAATGCTTACACCAAACTGCGATCGGTGCAGAGCATCACGCTCTGATACCAACCTGTCATGCCTCCATCCCAATAAATGATATTTTATAAGAAAAAGGGGGTGACTGGGATGACAGGTGTCATCCCAATACTACCAGGATCACAGCACGCAGTGTTCCGAGCCACAGTCTACCCAATTATCAATGCATGATAATGTCATGGAACGTATCCAGATGGAATAAATTGTTCCAATTGCAGAGATTGAGATTAGCGGAAGCGTAAATCATTTTAAATCATATAAATACAGAGCATCGGTTCTCTAATGATAACATATAATACAATTATAATACCCCGCATCCATCCAGTAATTTTCGTACACATGAAGTTCATACATGAATGAAGATGAATACATAAATAAATAATTAAATCACGCCCCAAGGGCACCATTCTTGGGTGTACATCGACAATTACGTCCAAGCCACCGGCTCCACTCGATTCATAATCATAAGTGTGCATCAAGAGATTACCTGCATATCAACTGAAAAGAGGTTGCGCAATGGGATTAGCTCCACAAGCTAGTGAGAGAGCAAAGGGAAATGCACATACACGCAAACACACAATTTTGAACAGTTCATGATGCATGCAAATGTTAGATTCATTTTCCACCTAGCACACAAAGTCTAAGTCAAGTGTATGCTACTGTGATAACTCGGGAGACACTGTGGGTCACTTAACTTATCGCCACAATGAAACCTCAGTTATCACGAGGGAGCCTACGGTGGTAGAAGCCATTAGACCACCCAATGGCAGACCCCGATAGCCATCACTACCCCTGGCCTGGCCTCTCTCCCCCACAGGCAATAGGTGCTCAGACTATCCAACACATAAACCCCTGTTGGTAAGGGTCGTAGTATAAGGGAGCAAGAATCCTAACCACAGATATACTACATGCAAGTCCTATCGTCTCGAGAGGTATTCCGGGTGCATCAACATCCCATTTCATCTAGTACCCGGGTACAAGCATGGCACGGCGCATACAGATTAGGATGACAGTTAACAAGTTTCATAATTAATTCTGGGGTTCCGGTATCAGTACACCCGGCACCGTGATCCGATACCAAATTGAGAACATTATCATATCATATTAGTAACCGTTCACAATCAAGATTAGTAATGCAATGCACAAGATGCTTATACTCATATAATAACATGATAATGATTTCTTAATAGATATTCAAGCCCAACAAATCACCCAAGACCCACTCACCTAACTCTGGTATCAATCGGTATGGTTGACATGAATCTCATCGGTGCACCTTCTATCCATCGAGTTGGGTAGCCTAAGAATGCAAGAGCAAACGTTAAAAGATGTATAAAGAGGTCCTATGTCATGCCCTCAAAGTTAAAGTTGAGTTTTAACCAAGACAGCACGAACAGACTCACGGACGGAAGCAATAGGATGAGTTCGTCCTTGACTCCGTTTAGGCCAACGGGTCGACACGAGGGACGGATCCACGGACGAAACTTCCATTTGGATCCATTCCTGCATCCGTTCGACTCCTGAGACATACTCGAGATGGAACGGAACCACGGACGGAACCTCTTCATGAATCCGTCCCTGCATCCGTTCGGTCCCTAAGACATTCCCGAGAGGGAGCGAAACCACGGACGGAGGCAACACAGTAAATCCATTCCTGCATCCATTCGAACCAGTTGCCAGAATATACTGGACAGACTGACGGATGGAACCACGACGGTGACTCCGTTTCTGCGTCCGTCGGAGTTCTTTCTGAGATTTCTTAAGGTTTTTCCCTCCATCTTGGAACCTGGAGCTCACATGGCCCTCAGGGTCATGGAGGGGTGTTATAGGTCTCCCTAGGGTCACTAGAACTTAGGCCCACCTCATAGATCCAAGATCTCACAAGGATCTAACTCTTATTTTGGTCCAACATAAGGTTTGGGGTTTGAAAACCAGGGGAGTAGCAACTAAGGCTGCAAAGTAACTAATAGAAGCCTTCAATAGAGTTTGGTCCTCACCATTAAAGCTCCATTCAAGGGCTAAGCCTCACCTTGAGTCCCAAATGGAACCCTAGGTTAGCTCATCCTCAAGGAAACTATCCAACTCAAGAGTGTAAAAGAGAGAAGAAAGAGGTACCAAGAGATAGAACATACCTTGGTGAGTGGAGCTCCAATCC
The DNA here is from genome assembly GCF_018873765.1 of Telopea speciosissima. NCBI lineage: Eukaryota > Viridiplantae > Streptophyta > Magnoliopsida > Proteales > Proteaceae > Telopea > Telopea speciosissima. Next base: position 19,926,425 of record NC_057920.1, on the reverse strand, counting down.
CAGCCCTAGCCAGCCTTGAGGATCCACCTCCTCCTTCCTCCTTCTCCCATTTTTCTTCTTTTCTTCAATCCTTGTCCGGACAGCAAGAGGAGGGAAGGTAGGGCAGCCAAACCCCTTTGGCATACCTTCCATCTTCTTCCTTTCCCCTCCCATTCCTCTTCCTTACTTCTTCTTCTTCTTCCTTTCCTCTTCTCGTCCATGGTTTGGCTTGGAGGGGGAGAGATGAGAGAATATGGGGCTAAGCCCTATCTTTTAAGGACCAAAAGAGGCCTTAGGGCTTGTTTGCCTAGGTGCCCTTAAGACTAAGGATGGTCTTTTAAGTTTAAAGGGGCTTTAAGGCCTGTTTGGCGAAGGTCACATTCCTATTAAGTCTAATTTGTTAGGTTACTTTTGGCTTAGCCCAAGATCCTACAAGGGCATATTATTTTAAGGGCTTGTTTGGTTCAAGCTAGTTAAAGGAGCCCATTGTTTATTTAAGTAAGTCTTGTGGGCCCACTGTAACAGCCCAACTAACCAAAAGAAGGTAAGGGTGGAAGTCCATCTTGTCCGAGGATCTGGTTATGGTGTCCGGGACACGGGAACGTGGGTCCCACATAAAAATACACCAAGAGGGTAAGAAACAGTACGGACGGATCCACGAAGGGAACCAGTCTAGTAAGTCCGTGCGTGACTCCATTGTTGTTGTCAGGGCCCAAATCTCGAGGAAAATTGCGGGGCTTTGACCCGTACTTCCAGGGCTTCGAGGGGATACTTATAATAGAATTTGGTTTAAGGTCACAGGTGTTGATCATTGCCATCGTAGCATCACTGGTTTAGTGAAAGTCCAATTTGACCCGGGATATTGGATGTATTTCGGGTGCGGGTGTAACAGAGAATAATTTTTGAGTTGTTGGCGTAGCACAGACTTAGAGACTTAGACATTTTTGATAGGTGGAATTAAGATTAAAATTGAATCCATGCATATAGGATTTTGCTTTGTGTGTGTACGTGCTTGTGTGTAGTTTATCCTTTACTTGTTGGGCTCAGTGGAGTTCATTCCTGTGGAATATTTTCTTGTAGATGATCTTGCAGGTGGATGTGATGGTGGCAGGACGGATTATTTTCAGGAGAAGGATAATGATAATGGTGTTTATGCTGGTCTGGACCGAGAGGAGTGTAACCCCTATCGTCCGGACGATCAGGGTATCCCTGGGGAATAGGGACTGATGATGAAGATCTTTGCTATTCCTTTCTTATATTTCCTTATATTTCTTTTGATGGATGAAAATCCATTGTAAATACTAGTTATGTTATATTTTCTTTTTGAGGATTATATATATGATGTAACTGAGTGTAGGGAATGAGAAGAAGATAATATAACTAGAACTATATGTAAATATTAACTATGAGCGTACTCTGACTATGAAACTTAGTTATATTTTAAATATTATATGTTTGTGACGTGTATTTACTGCATCTGGATCCTGGAGGTGTTTGAATACTTTCGGTATTCAGGTCAACCATCAGATCCTCCCAGGGGATGGTTTTGAGGTGTGACAATTGATGTGATATTAGTTGCATTTTTATCTCCTCTATGTCCTATTCTATTAAACTCATATGATTTAGATTTAGTTTTTTTTTTGAACCCTCAAGAGGCATCAAACAAGGTTGTCCTTTAAGCGTATATTTGTTTATCTTTGCTATGAAGGGTCTTTCTCGTCTTCTTTGTTATTTCAATGAGCACAATTCTTTTAGAGACATCAAAATAGCCCGCTCCGCGCCTAAGGTCTCCCATATACTTTTGTCGGATGATGCTTTTTTTGTTTTGTAGATCATCCGAGCTGTTCTTGACATTTTTCAAGATCTTGTGGGTTGAAAGATTAATTTAGATCAAAGTAAAGCATTTTTTAGCAGGAATGCCCCTTAGATCACTAGACAACATATCTGCTCCATTTTGAAAATGAAAGAAATGGCACCCTCTTCTATTTACTTAGGAGCTCCATCAGTTAAGGGTAACTCAAAATGCAAAAGTCTCTTGCGAATTCTAACCAAAGCTCAAAGTTAACTGACCAATTGGAAAGCATCCCTGTTTCTCAAGCCAGCAAAACCACATTGGTTAAACCAATTCTTAACTCATTCCCTACATACCTGATGTCTTGCATTCTTTTCCCTAAACAGATATGTTCTAAGCTAGATTGCATCAATGCTCAGTTCTGGAAAGGTGAAAAGAAAGACCTTGGGAAGCCTTGGAATTCGTCCAAGTTCAACCCATAATGAAGGTGGGCATATTTGTGACGAAAATTTATCCAATACATCGGGAAGAGCAGGGAGGGCATCCGTAAATATTAGAAAAAGATGTATTATTAATGCAACTCTTTACTTTGGTTTGACAGAGAGTGTGCAAGAGGATGCTCGAAGGTATTCAAAAGGCCAAACAATTAGATCTTCATTACATCACTATCTGAATGGATTGTGAATCATTAAATTAATAAAACTAATCATGAGAATTGTTTACCTATCTTTGAGTCATTACTACTACTATGATTGAACTTTTTGAATGTGTTTCTACTTGAAACAAAATATTAGATTAGTCTTTTAGCTCATCATCTATCAGTAGCAGCTAAGACTTATTATATTAGGGAAATGTATGCACATTAATGATGTACTTTCATATCTCTTTTTCTTAATTAATTAATATTTTGTTTCCTTTACCCAAAAAAAAATAAAATTAATATTTTGTTTTTCTGATAAAAAAAACAAAAAAAAAAAAAAAAAACAAGTAAAGTAAAGGCGGCGGCGCTCATCGAGACAAATTGGCTATTCGTGGCGCTCACCGCAGGAGTGCAGGAATCGCTCGAGAAGGAAAGTTTACGTCTTTAAGATTCGCCGGAGACAGAGACAGAGGCAGAGAGTGGAGAAATCAAAAGAATGGAGAGAATACATAGGATGTTCGCGGGAGCCGGAGGAGGGCTGGGAGTGGGACACCCATCTCCGGACTCACCGCTGCTCGATTCATCGGAGCAGGTCTACATATCTTCCCTTGCCCTTCTCAAGATGCTTAAACACGGTCAGCCATCTTCCTTATACAATTAATGGCTTTTTCTCAAATCAGAATTGAACAAACAAACACCATCAATTAGGAACCCTAATCAGATTTTCTTTTTCATTTTTAAAAAAAATTGTATGTTGCCTGGATTTGTGTGGGATGAGAACAGGTAGAGCTGGGGTTCCCATGGAAGTGATGGGATTGATGCTGGGTGAGTTTGTAGATGAGTACACGGTCCGTGTTGTCGATGTTTTCGCGATGCCCCAGAGTGGTACTGGCGTCAGTGTCGAAGCCGTTGATCATGTCTTCCAGACTAACATGCTTGACATGCTCAAGCAGACTGGCAGGTGTTTATTTACCTTACTTGTTTCTTTGTACTTTCAATGTTTATGGATGGATGATTTATGTTCATTATAGTGTAGAATTATTGTTTCATGAACTTCTGAGTGTTATTAATTTTTGGTGTACTGCTTTGTTAATTGGAAAGATCACATTGCTCCTGCTGGTTAGCCAATTTTAATTTTTGATCATTTGGCAATCAACTGACATGGTATTTAAGAATGGATATACATCCGTGAGTCCATTGGCTGAATGAAATTACATTTTGTAGGTTTAGTTATCGTACTGTTCTTCCTGAGCTTAGTTTGACGAGACTGATATAAGGCTTGAGCTGGCTTGTTTGACCAATTGTAGCCTGCTTACGGATGAGATCTGTGTGAATCGCAGATAGTTTCTATGATTTTCGATGGAGAAATGAAGAGCAAAAGGAGTTAAGGACTGAACGAAGAGTAGACAGAGACTTTCATAGGTCTCTCCCACCCCCTCTTTGGGAATAGAATTCATGTACTACGCATGGGATACATTTGGAATGGAAAATGTTCTTACAAAACTGTCTTTGAAAGTTTCTGATGCAATAGTATCTTTAGGCTCAATTTTGTATGTTTTGCATTTAATTTCTTGGATGAGCTAGCAGATTAGATTCCCATCGAAGGAACTAATTCCTGTATCTTAATAGAAATCAAATTCCACAATTTTAGGTGGATATCTTGATTCCTATCAAATGTGGCAATAGAAGCATTAAGGTAGATGGTACAATTCCTATGATGGATAAATAAGTCTACCTTATCCATTATAGATCACCATTATTCTTGGCTTTTTGGACTCACACTCCATACTGTCTTACTATAATGTTAATTTACTATTTTTAGTAATATGAGGTTTACTTTTTATAGTAGTTCCTGAATTTTACTATTGGTGGTAAGTACTTATAATAAATAGATATGGTCTTTACTCAAATCAGGGCTTGGTCGTCTAAGTTTACTTTGGATTAAGTTCTTGGGTAATTGTAATATAAGTAAGTCGGTTTCCTTCTCTCCAAGTTTGATTAGCATAAGTTACCCGGACTATTGTTATGAAGGAAAATCCAATTAGAAATCTTCTTAGTGTGTATTTTGGGTTTGCCTAGGTATTGAAATAAGGCATCCTATTTTTGAAGCAGAAATATGCATGTGATCAGGATTTTAAACTCAGCTTATGGTTCGGTTTTGTTTCTGGTTCAGAGAACAGTTCTCTAATTTTTTTTTGATGCCCGGGGGGGGGGGGGAAGGTGGATGAACAGTTCCCTACCGTTGGGGTTTAATAGTCAAACACTGCCGCTATTTATGGAGAGTAATCCCTCATCTCTTATTCCTTTTTCTCCTTAATTTTCTGCAAGACACCGCTCCCTCTGATGGATTCAATCTAATGTCGTGATAGATTTCAGAATCCTACCTGCAACAGAATTGGATGACTCATAACCAGCAGATTAAACACCACATATAACCCCCAATCTAAGGGTCAGATTATCCCCAAATTCAGACCAGTTGTAGGTAACTAGCAGTTCTTCAATCCCTCAAAGTAGGATGAAGATCCAACGGATGGATTCCAAGTCAATTATCAATGAAAATAGAAAGGAAATTTTAGAATCAGAAAATTATCTATGGGTTGTTCAACGAATGGATTCGAAATTTTAGTCAATTCTCTCCCTATTCACATTATTGCTTGCATGGATATCCCACGTACTGTTGTGCAGCGGTTTTACACTTTGTGTGCCAATTTTCTCTGGAGGGAATCGGAGTTTGGAAATAAAAGGCACTGGGCTAGCTGGAGTAAAGTGTGCAGACCTGTAGAGGAGGGGGGCCTGGGGATCAGATCTCTAATGGAGGTGAGTGTAGCCATGAGACTTAAAGGGCTTTGGAGGGCGCTTACTGAGTCATCCATGTGGACTAGATTCTTTAAGGCTAAGTACTTGAAAGGGGATCACATTGTTTTTGGGCAGTACCCTGCATCAGGCACTAAAACTTGGAGGATGGCTTTGGCTCTAAAGGATCACTTATTGGAAAACTCGGTCTGGTTAGTCGGGCAAGGAAATGTGAATTTCTGGTTGGACAACTGGAGTGGTGAGGGTCCGCTAATAGACTATGTGGATGGGGCAATACATGTCAACACTGAGCTGCGAATTAAGGACGTCTTGCAGGATAGGGGGCAATGGAATGAGGATGTTATTCTTTGAATTGATAGTAACAGGGTGCTGGAAAGGGTTGTCAATAGCAATATACGTCTGTCAGTAAGAGAGGATTAGTCTGGACCCCAGCAGAAGATGGGATTTTTACTCTAAAATCGGCGTGGGCCTCGATTTGAGTGAGGGACGATCCTGTGCAGCTTGTGCGGTGGATCTGGAATGGTTCGGTTCCCACAAAAATTGGTTTTTTTTCTTGGCAGGTGCTGGTGGGAAGTATTGCAACGGATGACTCAGTAATGCGAATGGGGGTACCCATGGCATCGAAATGTGTATGCTGTCAGTATCCCAGGTAGGAAACAGTCGATCATGTGCTGGTGTGTGGCACCGTTGCTACGAAGGTGTGGAGGTATTTTTCTAGGCTCTTGAATGTTTAGCTGATTCCAACTCAGGGAGCAAGGGCGAGAATCTGTTTTTGGCATTCTTGCGGTTCCTTTACTAGGGTGGTGGGATTTGTTATAGGGGTGATGCCGTCCTTTATTATTTCGGAATTATGGAAGCAACGAAATAATAGAAGGCATGGGAATGGGGGGCGGTCTTCTAATATGATCATTGCAAGGATTTGTAAATGGATGCAGGAAATTCAATTGCCCAGTTTCCCTACAAGGGACACCAATGTTAGAGAAGACCTAGCAGTTCAAGTCCTTAGAGTTCGGGCTCCCAGACCGAAGCTCAGGGTTCCTTGTCTGGTGTACTGGTGCCCTCCTATCAGAGGGGTGAAACTGAATGTGGATGGAGCCAGTAAAGGCAACCCAGGACCGGGTGGGGGAGGGGGTATTATTCGCAATCATGAGGGACGTATGGTGGTAGCATTCTCAAAATTTTATGGCAATTGTACCAACATTGAAGCGGAAATGAGGGCGATGTTAGATGGTCTGCGCCATTGTGAAAGATTGGGAATGGTGGGTTTCCAGGTGTGCTCAGATTCAATGACTGTAGTGCAGTTCATCACGGCGAAAAGATGCAATATATGGAAATGCTGGTACTGGTTTGAGGAGGTGATCCGACTAGTTGAGACTCTTCAAGCCCAAGTCATTTTCTCTTTCAGGGAAAGTAATCGAGTAGCTGATGGCTTGGCTAACATGGCTTGCGTTGCAAAAACCCAGGGTGTTTTTGCAACACAGGAGGAGTTACCCCCTAATCTGATTGGTTTTATTAGAGAAGACGAAGCAGGTTTGCCTGTGTTTCGATTCTAGTGAATTTGTAAGGGAGGGTAGGGTACGGTTAATCCGCGAGTTGTTTTTTCAAAGTTTCTTGTAACCTTGGGTTTGGGGTAAGGCGGGTTATGTCCCCCCCTTGTAATCGATTTTGAAATTCTAATAAAATTCGCAGGGGCCAGCCCGGGTCCCAGATAATATTCGGGGTAAAAAAAAAAAAAAAAGAAGAAGAAGAAACAACTGTAAAAAAGGGCGTACCCATTGTACGAGGCTCTCGTCCCTGCGGGGTCTGGGGAAGGTCATAATGTAGGCAGCTTTCTCTGTACTTGGTGGAGAGGGTGTTTCCTGACTCAAACACGCAACCACTAAGTCGCAATGGAGCAATATTACCGTTGTGCTGAGGTATGCCCTCTAATTAGAGATGTCAACGGATAGTCGAAAATCCGAACTCGATTCGCATTTGTATCCATTTAGAAGTATCCGTATTCGGAAAATCACAATCCGAGAACTATCCGTATCCATCTGAAAGTTAATTGGATACGAATTCGGATATGCCAATTTCTGATCGGATATTTTGATCTGTTTAACTTATATATAATATATTATAATTTATATACACTGCCGTATTGATTGTCGATTGATACATATTATATAATATATTATTAAATCATACATCATGATGATCGACATTTGACAGTAATTCCCGCAATGTTACCGCACCACGACACCACGTCATCTTCAATGCACTTTTTTAATTTAAAATTATTCCGACAACCCGACTCCTAGTCCTTAGTGTAAAAATGACCCCATTACAGCCTGTATTTGGAGGAGGATTCTGATTCCTCTCGTCTTCTTTGGTTTTCTTTGTTGTTTTTATTTTTTTTCCCTATTTGTTGCTCCCTTCTCTTCTTCAGCCATGGCGGTATGTTCGTTGCTCCCTTTTCTTCTTCAGTAATGGCCATTGCAGATGTTGAGTTTCGAATCTTCCGATGCTTCGTCTTTAGCCTCCTTGCGGGATTCGTTGAACAACCCATAGAGTCATTGACACGTTCTCAGGGTTTTTCTTACTTTCGGCGTTCCTTCTTCTCTTACCATCTGCAAGGGTTTCTGGGTGTGGATTCTGAAGCTCCGTTACTGCTGCCCTGCAATGACAGCTTCCAGTGGTGTTGTAGCTTCGTTTGCAGGTGTGAAGTTGGAGTTCCTCATTTTCAAGGCATCCTCAAGGGCTTCAAGCTCTCAGATCGGGCTATTCTCCAAGCCCACTGGGAACAGAAGACGGAATGTTGAGAGGGGTTTCTATTAGGAGTGACGCTGTGGCTTGATAAGCGATCTGATCAGATAATATCTCGATAACCGATTACAAAACGAATTTGAATTTGATCCCAATTTTTGTTTATTCGACTGATAGTTAACCCAATTCGGATAGTGTATTGGCTAAACGAATTCAAATTCAGATATTACCGTACCGAATTCGATCCGTTTACATCCCTACCTCTAATAGAAACAATTGTATATCTCCAAAACCACATGGCAGATTGACACAAGAACATGAATGTCACTCCATGAACTGAACAACATATATAAAAATCAGTTCATTCCAATGGCTATATGCTCCAAATCAGCAATACACAGAAATAGCAACTTGGATCAAAAGTAGTAACTAGCTTGAACAACCAATCCACAAGTTAGATCATTTCAATGGAAGGTCATGTCTGTTGGAACAATTCTTCCAAAAACTCATCATGATCTGATGGCTGGATCTATATCCTTTTGCTCCGTATCATACGGGTCGATAGTTGTATCTGTATGCAACACTGGAGCCAATGACATTGATGAAGAAGCAAGCTTGAGCGGAGCCAGTTGCTTAACCAGTCCCAGCTCCTTAGTCAGCAGCATATGCGGTAGTGGTAGGAGCACATCCAGCTCGTACTCACCAGTCTATACAACTTCTCACCAGATCGCCTACTGTCTCTCACAACACCTGCTTCTCATTGAACATTGCAGCAGGAACATAACTTCAGTAGCAAAAATTGTGGGTTCTATTCTGCTGCCCCTTCTCTTATGAATAGAATTAGATCCTATTACTAAATAGAAGTCTCCAAATAGAAACTAATATGTAGTGAAATAACATCCTATTACTAAAAAAGTAGTAATAAAAATAGAAACATATAAACAAAGAGATCTATTTATTGTCCCAATGCTAGGCAATAAAAGGGTCTTTAATGCTGGCTGTCTCGATGGGTGTTTCTTCTTCTCTGGTGCCTTATTCGATCTACATCATCCTTTGTCCCACTATGACTGTTTATGGGGAGTATTCCCTTGAAGCATAGTTCAAAAACTTGTTTCGTTTCGGTGTTTCAGTTAGATCGAGATGAGCGGAATATTGAAAAGTCAGCGAAATTTTGCCGAAATAGTGTATTTTTCCCCATGAGTTTCTTTTTTTTTGGTAAGATTTCCCCATGAGTTTCGCTTGGTCATTTCTGGGGGTAAATGACCAAAATTTTGACAAAACAATGCATTTTTTAGACCGAAATGAGAGAAATGACCAAAATGACCAGAATTCGGATATTTCAGTTGAAACACTGCCAGTCTCATATTTCGTGTAGAGTTTCGTTTCAGTGCTTTTGAAACTACCGAAAAATTCAAAATTTCCTCGAGTTTTCGAACTAAACCTTGGACTGGTTAAAGCATTAAATTCCCTTCATGTTTCAATGTTGTCCTTTGATTACTTATATAATCTCTCTTCAAGTTTGCTAATGACTCAATGTGCTAATCAGTATAAGAGGTTAAAAATTTCATAAAAGCTCACTACTTTATTTTGTAAGGGGGTGGACAAAGAATTTGGGATAGCCAATAATTGGAATGAGAATTGTCTTTGTGGAACGGAGGAAGTACTCTAGATTAGTTACCTTCTTCTTTGTTAAGTTCTTATTTCGTTTTGCACCTCATTGTGTTTGGCTTGCTACTTGTGTGAAAATTCGTTGCTGTCTTGCAATGGTTTCATAGAACCATTCTTAAAGTATATCTGGATTTGCTAATTGTGCAAAAAAATTACATGTTATGTTAGATAGATAGATATGCAAGTCTAATGGGGGTAGAAAATTTTAGAGGCCCAAAGATCCCCTACTCACATGTCAAGTATCAGCTCAATTCTATGCAAGTCTAACGGGGGCTGAAATTTTTAGAGGAGGCCCAAAGATCCCCTACTCTTACACACTCTTTCTCTCTCTGGAATCAAATGCGCAGTCCTCCTTAAGTCAGGCACGGGCTGCCTGAGGTTACAGAATTGCCTGCTAGAGTGGCCAGAGACATTGAAGATGCCGGCCATCATAGAATCACTCATTCATTCTATTGGAGGGGCAGCAGATACAATCCATTTGAAGGGGAGCAGAGCAACAGGCAAAGCAGTGAAATTTCAAGCAGTCTGATGCAGGTCAGCTTTGCATCTTCTATTGTTGGAAGTTCCTATCAGCCATCTCAGCAATACCCTACATTAATTAGAAGGTTCCTATTATGAAAACTATGGGATCTGCTATGGGGATACACTTTCCTAATTCGAACGGGATTTTAATGGAAACCTTGGTTCACATAGTTTCCTAATTAAAGTGGTTCTTATTATGGAAGCATTGAAGCATTGAATCTTCTATAGAATTATTTCCTATTGGATGACGATCCATACATGGAAGATTTGAATCTGAAATTTCCAACAGTGTGTCAAACTTGCCGATCGGGGAATTTCTATTTAAGAGAAGATTGGATTCTTATTTTCTGATTGAGAGTATATTGGCTGATTGAAGAGAAGTTTGGATTTTATTTTTTGATTGAGAGTATGTTGGACTGATTGAAGAGAAGATTGGATTCTTATTTTCTGATTGAGAGTATATTGGGCTAATTGAAGATTGGATTCTTATTTTTCTTTTCTTCCTTACATGTACTCAGCTCTTAGCCTATATGTAATCCTCCATGAATGGAGGAAGGTAGTGAAGGTTGAATAAAATAAAGACATTAGTCTTGGATCTCAAGAAGAGTATCCCCCCCTGCAACTGTTAGTGCTTGTTCGATTGATCAACTCCATGACAAATTAAAGCATTCTCGATTCTCCCGATCCGCAGCTTCCACTAGGCTGCTCCAGGCAAGGTTTAAAGTATCGGTATCGGGTATTGTATCGGTTGGGTGATTTTAAGAGACGTATCGTATCGTATTGTATTGTTTCGGAGATTCGTATCAAACAATACAGTTACGCATAAAAATGATCAAAATACACATGGAAATACACTTTTGGAACAAAAAACAATATAAATAAGCAATATATAATAAGTGCCATGCATAAAACCTAAAATGGGGAATAATGTATAACCAAACAAGTACATTAAATTGAAATTGTTCTAAGAGATGAGGTTTCTTACATGTTGTAATCGTCTATAGCCATAAAGAGTATTGGATGATGCAAAGAATGATGTTGTAGCACTCTTTGATTCGTTTTTTTAGTTTAAAAGTGTGAAAAACCAAGATTAAATGCAAGATTTTAGACTCTTGGTTGAGAGTTTTCCTTCATTTTTTTGTTAGATTAGGAGTTGTATTGAGTCTGTGAGTGAAAATGGCTTTTTTATGGAATGTATCGATGGTATCGGTATGTATCGGTGCGTATCGGTATGTATCGGTAATGTATCGGTGTGTATCAAGCCGTATCGATAGATACATATCGATACGTATTAAACCACCCACAGGACCCTTTACTGGACGTATCGATACCCGTATCGGTCGTATCGTATCGTATTTGCCCATATCGGTTGATATATTTTGATACAATTCGAGACAGTTCATTTTTTTTTAAAGGGAGACGTATCAGTATGTATCGTATCGGTATCGGTCAGTATTGTATCGTATCGGTCGATACTTTAAACTATGGCTCCAGGTGGTATCAGAGCTTTTGGAGGAGAACGAGAGACGGAAATGGCACTAAGGTGACAAGGAGGTCATACCGTCCATGTTGAGGATATCAATACAAGAGACGAACTTTTGCGCGTTCAGCAAGAACTTCAAGAAGAACTTGCTGAACTTCGCCTCGAGAATGAATGTTTGAGGAAAGCTTCGCAACGTCCGTTCCGAATGAGTAGACATCCGCTGCTTACTCTTCGTCTTCAAAGGGTAAAAAATCTATTCGAATAAGGAGTACTCATCGACACAGCTATCCCAATTGGACTCTACCAATATGGGATATGAGCTTCAAAGACAATGAACCGGAAATTACTAGTTCGGCTTCACAAGTCGACAACAATGGTGATCGGTTTGTCACCCAGGTTGACTTGAGTAAACCCCCAATTTTCGACGAGTACCAAGATGAGTACGACGATGAACATGGAGTTTTCGAAAGTCTTGACCCAGATTTCGTTTCAAAAGCACAACAATATTTCTACCCACATCAAAATGATGTCACAACCCATGATTCCCTCTCATTCAAGTGGTTCGACATTATCAGTAAGTATGATGATCCGTACTTGGCATTTATCAATTTTACGTCTCTATCTTAATTTGTTCGAAATATGAGCGTCAACAACAATCCATATTTGAACACATCATTCATTCGAGCCGTGAGTACCTCATTTGATATGTTTGTTGAATCTGAAATTGATAGGAAAATATTGTTTTATTTAATAGGAGACAACAACAATAAATTTGCTTGGTTCCCATTCGACCTCGGTGGCCGACGACCACCATTGATCGGCCAAGAGTTCGAGGACGAACTCTTTTTCAACCTGAAGGGAATGATGCAGGCCAGCTTTGCAAATTCTACTGTTGGAAGTTCCTATCAGCCATCTCAGCAATACCCTACATTAATTGGAAGGTTCCTATTATGGAAAGTATGGGATCTGCTATGGAGATACACTTTCCTAATTCGAACGGGATTTTAATGGAAACCTTGGTTCACTTAGTTTCCTAATTAAAGCGGTTCTTATTATGGAAGCATTGAAGCATTGAATCTTCTATAGAATTATTTCCTACTGGATGACGATCTATACATGGAAGATTTGAATCTGAAATTTCCAATAGTGTGTCAAACTTGCCGATCGGGGAATCTCTATTTAAGAGAAGATTGGATTTTTATTTTTTGATTAAGAGTATATTGGGCTGATTGAAGAGAAGATTAGGTTTTTATTTTCTTATTGAGAGTATATTGGACTGATTGAAGAGAAGATTGGATTCTTATTTTCTGATTGAGAGTATATTGGGCTGATTGAATATTGGATTCTTATTTTTCTTTTCTTCCTTACATGTACTCAGCTCTAAGCCTATATGTAATCCTCCATGAATGGAGGAAGGTAGTGAAGGTTGAATAAAATTAAGACATTAGTCTTGGATCTCAAGAAGAGTATCCCCCCTGCAACTGTTAGTGCTTGTTCGATTGATCAACTCCATAACGAATTAAAGCGTTCTCGATTCTCCCGATCTGCAGCTTCCACTAGGCTGCTCCACTGTCTCCCTCTAGAGTGGCCGAAGGCATTGAGGTTGCGATTGATGCGGAGTTTCAAGCTGTTGCCTCTTTGAAGGTCTTGACGGCGTTGACGAGGCCCTTGCCGGCACCGGGGATAGCTTCAGTGAGATAGCCACAGCGGTGTAGTAGTTACGGTTCCACCTCCTCTTTCTCAGAGTTGGGCTTGTCAAACCTCCAATCTCGCACCCAAACACGCTCTCACTCGCCTCTGCGTAAGCATTTCCCTGTAGCTTTGAGAGGTGTTGTAGGTGGATTAGTGATGGAGGAAAAGAGCAGAATAAAAAGAGTCATAAAAGAGAATATAACCTACCTTTGTCGAACTTTTGAATCTCCACTTTTTTGGTTGATTAACAGGAGCGAAGGGGCTACAGCGTGGCCACCTCCTGGCCTACCTGGCTCTGATGCTGAGTGCCTTGAAATTCTTGGACAGCAGGTTCTTGCGCTTGAGGTTGGTGAAGAACCTAGAGAATCTGTAGTGTCTCCTGCTATTTCTCTCAGCTAAGACCACCGAGGCTCGTGAGGAGTCTCGTGGTTGGTGTCTCCTACAATCCCTCATCTCACCACCTCTCTCTCCTATCCCTTATCCCTCGCACTTGCTCTCTCTCTCTCTCTCTCCATAGAATTTTCACCCAACCAAACAAAAATGGGGTAGGATGCTACAGTGATTCTCCTTTTCTTTCCTTGTCCTGTTATTCCACAACACCATGTGGGATCCACTCCTAACTATCCCTCTCCATACTCCCCTGCAAACCAACGGGACCTATATAATGAATTGAAATAAATTCATTGAAAGAGATAGCATGTGAAATAAATGTCAAAAGAGGGTACAGATAGAAAGGACCATGTGAACAAGGTGCTCTAACCCTGTATACATCAATGTCTTCTTACTGCTTTGTTGGCGATTGAGTTTTGCTTTTTATTTGAAACTTGTGTGGACTGTGGATATGATTAAAAAACCGAGTCCTATGTTGTTTCTAGTTCTGGCTTGTGGCTGTCTTTGCTAATATTGTGGTCTGGTATTGCAGACCAGAAATGGTGGTAGGATGGTATCATTCACACCCAGGATTTGGCTGTTGGCTTTCTGGTGTGGATATTAACACACAGCAGGTTGGATGTTTCTGACTTATCATGTTTTCTGTTCTATAATGTACTACTGTATTTCTTACCTTTCTCTAAAAGTAAGTGAGCCAAATTGGTCTTTTCTCTTTTTTTTTTATGTTAATTTTCTACTTATAATATGCGTTTATTCATTTTAACTCGCTGTTGGGGGCAGCTTTGGTTCTATGTTTTCTTAAATCATTTTCTCTTCCATTAGCAAATTCAATAGCCTTTAATGATTTATTGATCTTGATGTAAGATAGATTTTGGTGCCAACAGGGGAGCGCCCTAAATTTGAAGTAAGGAAATTTAAGGTTTAGGTTCAAATAATGCATGTAAAACAAGAATTTTTTCTCTGTGTTTTTTTCCATTAATATTTTTGGTTGAGGATGTTCAAATAATGAAGAAGTGATTTGGGCAATGAGGGTATTTATTTGGGAACATTTTAGGTATGGCTTTTTGTTAGTGGGTATGGATTTGGCAAATTATTAAAGGAAAAGAAAGAAAAGAAGAAGATATTGTACTCCGATGGGAACAATCACTGGACTGCAGAAAAAAGAAAAAGAAAAAGAAAAAGGTGCATTTTTTTTTTGTAAGACGAAAAAAAATATATATGGGCAAAAACACAAATATGCGGTCAGGAATCCTGCATGTTATGGACCCTACTAATAAAATATATGTGGTCTGGCTTAGCTTCCAGACAAAGGAATGGTACTCTTGTCATCTTCAATTGAGATAAAATATGTGTAACCAAAACACAAATATGCGGGGGACATCTCAGGCTTTGAGTAATGGTTTTTTTACTTTGGTCAGTCCACAATCAATCAACTCCAGGGAAGCAATTCATATTTGGGTTTAGGTTTCTATTTTGTCGAGTTTTGAGTCATTATATGGCCTATACTGCGATTTTCGGGTTATTTTGGGAGGTTAAAACTCCTCTTGGATGATTTTGATAATAGGGTTTCTTTTATTTTTCTCTCCAGTTTAGATGAAGATTTTACAATTTCAAACTACTTAAGAGAGTTATGCGTCTTTGATAGGATTTCTAATCGTGGTAATGAGGAACTTCACTGAGTTTCTATTAAAATTTTCTCTTTTCTTCATGGAAGGTGATAAAGTTGAATTTGGACTCAACTAGTGATTTTTTGTCTTAGGTTCAAAATAAGAAGTGAGTCTTAGAATTGTTTTGTCAAAAGATGATTGAGTGTGGTTTCTTTGTAAACTAGTTTTCTTGTTTTTAACTAAATCTAATAAGGGAAAAAGCGAGGGGAGATTACTAAATGGTGTGTTGTGACCCATAGTTATCAAGGCGTCGCCATGGCGTCCAGGCGGTTCTACAGTGGCTAGGTGATTGGACGCTTTATTGTACAACACAAAGGTGAGCGCCTTAGACACCAAGGCGTCGCCTTAAGCGCCTTGGGACGCCATTTCTTCTGGGCGGTCGCCTTAGGCCCATTTTTTGGTTTACTTTTGTTTTAAAATTTTTTTGAGCAAATTACTCAGACATCCCCTGACCTTTCTGACAATTCAGGGAACCTACCCTGCCCTTCTGACAACTACTCAGACCTCCCTTACTTTTTGAATTGAGCTTCACTTAGCACCAGTCCGTTAACGGTGTTAATAATTAACCTGATGTGACCATAATGCCCTTACTTAAAATGGACTACACAACAAACCTTTTCCCTTTCTTCTTCTTCCTCCTCTTCTTCTTCTTTCTTTTTCCTCCTGCAAATCTTGAACCCAGATGAGATGCAACAACACTCTTCTCTCCAAAACCCACCTCCTCTTCCTTCTCGTTTCGCTTCCACAGCTTCAGATGCAACAACACTCTTCTCTCCAAAACCCTAGTGGCCGAACCAGAACCAGTCCTCATAGCCATCAAAACCTTTGCACCTGCAACAATTGCTAACCTTGGCTTCCCCGTCGATGGAGTAGGCGATTTCGTTTCTTTATGATTCGATCCAGATGTTCGTCTAGGTGAGATTTCAATATCTTCAATTAATGGCGTAGGAAATAGTTCCTCAAGGCTCAACAAAGTGGTTCTCAAATTATCTCATTAATTCGCCGTTGAAAACCTTATCTGCATTCCCAAACCTAAGAAGTTGCATTGCTAGTCCGTTAAAGTTTTTACTCCTTCCAGATTCAGCAGAGGTTCTCAAATTATCAATTTCTCTTTTCTAGTAATCAAGTTCTCAGTATTGGAGTTCTATAATCTTCCATGCTTAGACCTTAGTTCTAACCCCTGCAATTATGGGAATCTGTTGAAATCATAGAAATTCGAATCAGGAAGAAGGAAAAGTTGGAAATTTTTATTTAATAAAATTGGGGATTTTGCAACTATGGGAATTTGTTGAAATCCTAGAAATTGAAATCAGGAAGAAGCAAAAAGTTGGGGATTTTGATAACAGAGAGAAATTTCTTTGATTTTCTTCAATTTTAGCGATTCAAAGAAGGAAACAATGTCAAAACTAAAGATGAAAAGTTAAACCATGGTGATTCAGAAAAGGGTTGCAGAAATCTTTCAGAACGGTATGGGATGATTCATCCAATTCGATTCCCATTCTCTGATGGCCTCCAAGGGCCTGACCCGTTTGGAATGTCTTGTTGCAAATTTTGCAGCGATAAGGCGACTCGATCGGGGTTGCAGAGGGGTGGGAGCAGGTGGGTTTGCAGGCGGAGACGGCACTGCCTTGGTTCCAGACAGGGGTAATACCACCTGCAGGGACATACAGTTACTGGGCAGATCTGTACACGTTGTTCGTGATGGAGAAGGCGCTGATGGGTTTCGCAGAGCACAGGAGATTCTAGGACTGGGCGAAGCCAGGGTCGATGGGGAAGCAATACTTCCTTGGGTTTGAGAAGTATCTAAGCGGGTCTGGTGAACCGGCATACCCAGGGGTCCGTTTTCAACCCGTTGGGGTTGGGGACGAAGGATGAGAAGGCGATGAAGGAGTTGAAATTGAAGGAGGTGAAGAGGAAGAATAAGTTTGCAGGAGGAGAGTGGGGATTGCAACCTGCGTGGATGGGGTTGCAGAGGGGTGGGAGCAAGTGGGTTTGCAGGAGGAGGAAGAAGAAGAAGAAGAGGAAGAATAGGAAGAAGAAGAAAAAAGGGCAAGAGTGTAAGGGGCAATAGGGTAACTTCTAGTAGGTAAAAAAGTTATAATTTACAGGTTTTCTAGTTTTTTCTAATTTATCCGTTACCTATAGTTAAAAAACTAACGGATTGGGGCTAAGTGAAGCCCAGTTTGAAAAGCAGGGGAGGTCTGAGTAGTTGTCAGAAGGGCAGTGGAGGTTCATTGAATTGTCAAAAAGGTCAGGGGAGGTCTAAGTAATTTGCTCAATTTTTTTTTATGTATTTATAAGTTATTCTAGTTGGAAATATTTCATTGGTTGTACATTTTTAGTTCCATGCTCTGAGAAGCATGGAATCATATGTTAAACTTAAAATAAAAAAATAATCGATTCACCTTTGCCGGCTTCACGACATACCAAAATCAAAAGAAAAAAAAGCCGAAAGAGAAAAGAAGCAGCAGCGACTTGAGACCTCAGTCCTTCAAGGCTTCCCTCTCAGTCCTCATCGGCCACCGGCATCTGGCGAGACGACGACTTGCAGCGACTCCGTCAGAGACTCAGAGCTCAGCTGCTCAGACAGTCACTCAGTTCTCAGTTAGACTTCACTCCTTCGACTCCTTCCCAAGTTCTCAGTCCTCCCTCGCATTCCCCATCCTCCACCGGCGTCCGGCGAGGCTAACTGTACTGCTGTAGTCTATAAGTATCGTGTTTTTTTTCCCCGTTTCCTTCTAAAATCTAAACCCCTTTCCCTTTCTAAGTTCTAACCTCTCCTCTCCACCGATACCCCCATCTCCAGCATCCACCCCCACCGGCGAGAGAAGCAACCTCCGGTCCTCCACCTGCGTCCAGCGACATCTCCAGTCTGTAAGTATCGTGTTTTTTTACCCTTCTAAACAAGTTTTAATTTTCTAAACCCCTTTTTAACGGTCTTATCTCTCTAGTCTCACTCTCCACTCTCCACCGACATCTCAATCTCTAGAGTCCAGCCTCCACCCCCACCGGTTTTCGGTGACATCTCCTGCCTCCACCGGTAAGTATTATACTGTTGTGCACTTATGCCTTCTTTTTTTTTTTTCTTCTTCTAATATCCAAAGTCCAAACCCTTTTTTTCTAACCACATCTTTCTATTTCTTCCTTTTGCAGCAGAAACCAGCTGTCTTCCTTTACTCCGGCGACATATTCTAGCTAGCACTGCAGTAAGTGTTTTGATTTTTTTTTTGGTTTCAGTTCTTCTAGTACTACCTTTCTAAGTTTCTTCCGGTTATCTCTGTGTTTTCTTCTTTTTCTTTTGCAAGTTCAATAGTCTTGCCTTTCTTTGGGAATGGAGTGAAACCTTTCTTCAATTCGTACTCCCTTTGTTCCTGTTTTAATCCTTTAGAGTACTGTTGTTTATGATTGTATTGTTCATACTTCATAGATCTGCTGCAATGGGGTTGGAAGATGGAACATAGTTGTTTATGTTTATGATTGTATTGTTCATAAAAAATCTATTTTGTTTTCGGATGGTTGGATAGAATTTCTAGTCCTTGTCTATGCTTTTAAATGATCTGAAACACTTTGCTTTTTATTCTTCCACTGTACCTATATTATCCTTTCCGTTAAATTTTTTTAATTATTCATTATCTTCACCCCCTCTCCCACTGCCTCTCACTTGTTTATTTAAATGTAGATTCTTCTTGATTTTGATTTCCCCATTTTTACGTTATACCCTTTTGGGTTTGTTTTTTGGACCATAGTGGCTTCATGATTGCACATTTTTAGACACATTGGCAATATATTGCAACTTGAAGCTGTACCAACACTTCTCCAACCATGCTCTAGGATGTCATATTTTTTAATTAAACCTTTTGCATAAAAAAGGTGCATATTGTTTGTGCTGTTGTAGTACTTCTAGTCTTTTAGTTTGATATTTTTAATTTTTTTTTCTATTTTCTGTCATTGTAGACAACTAGACATCAGACAAAGAGAGTACAATGGCCAATGTTGATGGTAGTAGTGGGGCTGAAAATATAAGTACAGCGGGGTCAGGGATTGATTCATTCAAGGATCCAAAAAGGAAGGCTAAGTTTAATGATCCTGGGTGGAAGTATGGATACTGGCCTAATTTAGAAGACAAGAATTGTGCCAAGTGTATCCTTTAAGGGGTGGACACCAAGGGAGGACTAAAAAGATTGAAGCAACACTTGATTGGTGGTTATGGAGATGTAGCCAAGTGTACAAAGACAACTGCAGCAATTGTTACAGAGATGAGAGAAGCAATTTTGAAAAACAAGAAGAGGAGGATGGAAAATTTGGATGATTTGGATGTTGATGGTGAAGCTTTACCTGTGGAAGGGGCCGAAGAAGGGCATGTGGAGTCAGATTTTGGGGGGGGGGGGGCGGGGGGTTCAAGCCTTATCCCAAGCTCTGGAACAACTTAAAAAAAAAAAATAAAGTTGTCATTCAGACCATAGTCAAACAACAAGTAAGGGGTCCCATGGATGCTCATGTCAGGAGGCGGACTCCTGAAGAGGTTGTTGCAGAAAGGCACAGTAAAGGTCCCCAACAGACTACAATGGAGAACCGTATGAGATCAGAGGAGGAAAGAGATAAACTTTGTTCTTACTTTGCAAGGTGGGCTTATGAAAGCGGTGTTCCATTCAAATATTCAATGCCTTGAAGCTAAGGAGCTTTGAGGAGTTGGTTGAGGCAATTGGACAGTATGGGCCAGGTTTCAAGCCCCCTTCGTTTCATGATTATAGGGTTCCTCTATTGAAGTCTGAGAAGGAGAAAATTGATGAAATAAAAAAGAAACACAAAATCTCTTGGAAGAAAGGGTGCACTCTCATGTTTGATGGGTGGACAGACAAGAAAGGAAGGCACTTAATTAATTTTCTTGTCAACAGTACAGAGGGGACATTCTTTTTGGGGTCTGTGGATGCATCAAGTCAAATACAAGATGCGAAAATGTTATTTGAGCTCCTTGATAGTAAAATTGAGGAGATTGGAGAGGAGAATGTGGTTCAAGTGATCACTGATAATGCTTCCAATTATGTTGCTGCTGTAAGGTTATTAATGGAGAAAAGAAAGAAGTTATATTGGACTCCATGTGCAGCTCATTGCCTAGACCTTATGATGTAGGAGATAGGCAATATAAAAACATACAGGTCTGTGATATTGAAGGGGAGAAAAATTACTAGCTTCATCTATAGGCATATTCGCCTTCTTGAAGCTATGAGGGTACATACAAGAGGAGCAGACTTGGTGAGGGCTGGAGCAACCAGATTTGCGTCTTCATTTTTAACACTTCAGAGCTTATTGAAGCACAAGGATAGTTTGAGAAAATTATTTCTTTTTGATCACTGGAAGAGTTCTAAGTTGTTACATACAGAGGCAGGGAAGCAAATTGTTGAAATAGTTATTTCCACACCTTTCTGGAATGGTGTGCAAGATTGCTTGAGAGCATCATTGCCTCTTCTTCAAGTATTGAGGATAGTAGATGGAGATGAGAGGCCAGCATTGCCTGAAGTATATATTGCAATGGAAGAGGCAAAGAAGAACATAAAATCAAATTTTTAAGGACATAGAAAGAAAATGGAAGAAGATTATAAAAATTATTGATAGGCGTTAGACAAGTTAGATAGAGCGACCAATATATTTGGCTGCATTTCTCCTCAATCCAAGCAAGTACTTTAGTACAATTGAGAATGAATCAGATGAATCTTTAGCCAATTCCCCGATGCATAAAGCAAATGATGCCTTTAATGATATTCTTGTAAGGATGGTGCCTGATACAACCTTGCAAGACAAGATCAGTGAACAATCTGCTGCTTATACTGGAAGTAATGGAAGTTTTGCAAAGGAGATGACGATTAGACAAAGGGACAAGTTGAGTCCTATTAAGTAATTTTCTTTTTAATGTATATATATTTATAGTCGTTTGGTGGGAAAAACATGGAAGCTCTACACCTGAGCTTACAAAGCTTGCAAGGCACTTACTTGGCCTTTGTTGCTCATCTTCTGGTTGTGAGTGCAATTAGAGCATATTTGAGTTTGTGAGTAACTGAGTACTTTAGTACTAAGTTAATTTTAATTTTAAGTTTTTGTTTTTTGTGTAGTTTTATGAAAGAATGATTTAAGGAATAAAAGTGATATTTGCATATTGTTAATTGTTCTTCAGATTCACACCAAGAAGAGGAATAGGTACGAGCATCAACGTTTAAATGATCTTGTCTACATCTAGTATAACCGCCGTCTTCAAGTAAGGTTCCAAGAAAAAAAGGAACAATACAGAAATTTTAATCCACTGGTGCTTGATGATCTAGATTGGAGTAATGAGTGGATGACTGGCGTATCAGATGATGAATTAGTTCATCCTGGGGATGATCTCACTTGGAGAACTGTATCAACAGTTTTTGGAGCATCTTCATTATTTCATGGCACCAATAGAGCAAGGAGGTTTGAACCATCAACCAGTGGAGTGGTTCCAGCATTTACTTCTTATTCACGGCGCAGTAGGGGGAGGGGTGAGGAGTCTTCAAATGACGAACTGGAATTCGGGTTGGAGCAAGTGGATGTGTGTGATGATGAAAATGTTGAGGATGATTTTGGTTTACAAAGTAATGTTGTGGGCAATCAAGAGGAGGAAGAAGATGATTTGAATATACTTAATTGGGAATGAAATTTGAAGTAGTGAAGTACTTATTGAAGTATTGAACAAGTTGTATAAGAATTTGGATGGTTTTTTTTTAGATTTTTCTTCACCCTAAGTATTTGAATGTTTAAGCTTTAATGATTGCTTAATTTTGACATTTTACTATTTTAGGTTATTTTATGTTTTCTTTTATCGAGTATTGATTGACAAGGTCACATGAGTAGAAATATAGTGGATGACCTTAAGGCCTACTGTCTAAGCACTCATTTTGGCATCATAGAGGTAAGTATAATAATTTACCAACCCTTTATGCTTTATATTTAATAATTTATAATGTTGTTTCATACTTTCATATTTATATGCTATATTGCTGTGATAATATGATGAACTTAGTTTGTTAATTTGTTTTTTTGGATGAATATCTTGCATTGGTTTGACTCTTTAATATTTATTTGACAAAGAAGTAGAATTATATAATTTTTAATATGCTATTTGTGCCAAATAAAATGGTTATATAAAAAAATATAACACTAGAACGCCTTGTTCGCCAAGGTGATGCCTTACGGCCGCCCTATCGCCAAGGCCCTCAAACGCCGTGGTCGCCTTGCCGCCTTGATAACTATGTTGTGACCGGAGTTTAGTGAGTTGAAGTAGACTTGTTGCTTTTCTCCATGAAATATGAGATACAACGGATACTGTACAACAACCAGAAGAGAGTAAGGCCGAAGCCTAAAGACACCAAACTAAGGGACCATGTAGTTGGATATATTCTCTCATACATGGAATTTTCATTAGCCCCTTGTGGCGCTAACTCATCAACCAACGTAATAGTCATTTCTGTTGAGTTTATTCTCTAGGCATCAAATGAAAATTAGTGTCTCGGGACACTTGTACATCAACGAACACCTAACAAAACATGGTTTCCCTTAAGTCTTTTATGCTCTTTGCATCTACGTGATCGGCTACACTAGGAGATGACAAGGGATGTTTGTGAGCTGATGAGTCAGGTTTTGTACAGTTGGGATCAAATCACAACCCTATTGAATCTAACTTCAAAGTTGATATGCTCTTCCCTGCAATGTGAATGCCGTAAGGTGGATGTCTGATGAGGTAGTGGTTGGGGTTGAAAATTCCTTCTATAAAGTAATCTCAAAATTTTCATATAAATGATTTGTGCATGATGGGGAAGGGGAGTGTGAGGACCAAGAAGAAACAGTTTCCTCCTCCCTCCTTATAAATCCTCTTAGATCCTCTTAAAGGATTTTTTTTTAGGGGGGGGGGGGATGTCGCAGATTGACGCAAAGATCAAGTCTCAAGCCCTATACTACCTTCTCATTGTATTCTAAACATCGTCCACCTTTTGAGAGAGTTCCAGGGTTGATTTCTTATAATTCATGCCTATTAGTCTAGTGGAGGTTCCAATGTCCACTTTGTAGGATTTCAGAGGGAGAATTGAAGATTTTGATGTGGAGGTATTTTTGTAATTTTACCAATGGAATACATAAGCCAGGCGGACAGGCATGGAAGATTTGGGAAGACTAGTCAGCTTGCATATTTTTGCTTTCCCCCTAAGTTTCTCAGAAAATCTTCAAATGGGTTGGATTATTTCATCTAAGCTACAGGGTTGGGAAAAGTTGAGGAGTTGGACTAGAAAGGACTGAGCTTGATGATATAAAAAATGGGGTTTAGTTACGGATTTTAGGTTGGAACAAGATGATGACTTGTATTAAGAGGGTTGCTAAAGATGTGTTAGGGGAAGGAAAGGGTAGTCGTCAGGTCCCTAGGGAGATTTGGTGGTGGAACGATGAGGTCCAAGCAGCCATTAAGACTGAGAAAGATTGTTTTAAGACATGGCAAAGGATTACTAAAGAAACAAAGAGGTATAATGATCCCAGAAACGGATTAGTTATGGATTTTAGGTTGGAACAAGATGATGACTTGTATTAAGAGGGTTGCTAAATGTGCTAGGGGAAGCGAAAGGTAGTCGTCAGGTCCCTAGGGAGACTTGGTGGTGGAGCGATGAGGTCCAAGCAGCCATTAAGACTAAGAAAGATTGTTTTAAGACATGACAAAGGACTAAAGAAACAAAGAAGTATAATGATGCCATAAACAGAGCTTGAAAGATTGTGGGGATGACTAGGCCAAAGAAATATGAGGACCTCTATATCAACCTAAACACCAAAGAAGGGGAAAAAGCTATTTCTAAGATAGTTGAGATGAGAGAAATGAAGAGTAGAGATTTCGATCAGGTAAGGTGTATCAAGGGTGATGATGGAAGAGTGCTGGTAGGGGATGAAGACATTGTGAAGAGATGGGATGAGTATATTTGTGACCTACTAAGTGGAGAAGTTAGAGTAGAAATGACCTGGATGATTTCATTATTCAACAAGGCACCACACATAAATTTGTATGAAAGATTAGTGTGGCGGGAGTTAAAGAAGCCTTAAGAAAGATGAAAGTAGGCAAGACACCAGGCCCGGATGAGATTCCAATAGAAGTGTGGAAAACCCTAGGAGATTATGGGGTATATTGGTTAACCAATTTGCTTAACATGATTATGAACACAAGGAAGATGCCAAATGAATGGAGGAGAAGCATTGTAGTCCCGATCGACAAGAATAAAGATGATATTCAAAGCTGCAATAACTATAGGAGCATAAAGCTAATGAGTTATACTATAAAACTTCGGGAGATGGTTATTGAAACCTGTTTGAGAAGAGAGGCTTATATTACGGTGAACCATTTTGGTTTTATGTCATGTAGATCCATGACAGAAGCTATCTCTACCTATTGAAGAGGCTCATGGAAAGATATAGAAATAGGAAGAAGGATCTCCATATAGTCTTTATTGACCTGGAAAAAGCTTATGACGTACCTAGAGATTTAATCCAACATGTTCTAGTGAAGAGAGGGGTGTCGAGTAAATATGTTGATGTAATTAAATTTATGTATGAGGGCGTCGTGACTAGTGTGAGATCTGTGGGAGGTCAGGGCAAGGAATTCCGAATTATGATTAGGTTACATCAAGGATCAGCCTTAAGCCCTTATCTTTTTGCGCTTGTCATGGATGACCTAACCAAGAGCATTCAAGACTAAGTCCCGTGGTGTATGCTCTTTAATAACAATATCGTTTGGTGGATGAGACAAAAGCAGAGACTAACGCTAAGTTAGAGCTATGGTGATCAACATTGGAAACAAGCGGCTTTAAGATTAGTAGAACGAAGACGGAGTATATGATGTGTAATTTTAGTCACACTATGATGGATACTGACATGGTGTGAATTGAGGAAAGAGAGATACTGCCAAGTGACTATTTTAGATATCTGGGGTCAATCATAAATAAGGTGACAGAGGCAAGGAACTAAAACTCGGAACTCGACCAGGTTTCAACCCTGGGAAAAACCGACTTGACTCGAGATATCTCGAGATCTTGGTCGAGTTGGTGCATATATATATGTTTTTCAACTCAAAACCTAGTTTTGGTGGGTTTTAGACCTAGTTTGGGTCTGAAACTTGGTACTCAGCCTATTTTTGGCCATTTAAATACAATGACACTATCAGATTTTTCAAAAACAAAGTCTAAATAGGAGTTTCACTTAGTGGAAAACTAGGACAGACACAGGACAAACACTTATTTATGCCTAATATTATTTAAGTAAATGCTTTTGTATTTGTATTTTATATACTTAAGATATTATTCATAAATAAGCAAATACCCCTTATTTGAATCCAATAAAAATAGTTAAAAAATAAATTCCAAAAGGAAAAAAAAGTCAACCCCCCCCCCCCAGTTCAAGAACAAAAACTGGATTTTCGGCGGTAGATGCAATTTTTAACTTTCTAATGCTGGGGTTTTTCTCAAATATAAAAATTTCATAAATCTTAATATGGTAAAACATTACTAAAAACAGTAAGTACGGTAAAATATTCATTTGTTTTGATGTCCAAAAAAATATTTTCATTCAGAGCGATTTTGATAACATTCGCATATACCAAATTAAGTTTGACCGGTACATAACTCCTTCAATATAAATCAGATTTAAGAATCTTGGATTTGTTGGAAAGCTTTGTTGAAATCTGATTATTAAATCTTAAATCTGATTATGGAAGTAGGCTGTTCCATAATCTGATTAGCAACTATAGAACTTTTAGTTTTTAGCAATGTTTTACCATATTAAGATCTATGGAATTTTTAGATTTGAGAAAAACCCCAGCATTAGAAAGTTGAAAATTGCACCTACCGTAAAAAATCTAGTTTTTGTTCTTGAACTGGGGGGGTTGACCTTTTTTCCTTTTGGAATTTGATTTTTTAACTATTTTTATTGGATTCAAATAAGGGGTATTTGCTTATTTATGAATAATATCTTAAGTAAATGAAATGTGATATTAGGCATAAATAAGTGTCTGTATACCAAGGTTTGCATAGATAGGTGTCTATATACCAAGATTTCCCACCGAGATCTTGAGATCTGACACTTATATAAAGGAGTTTGGGTCGAGTTCTCAAGATCTCGCTCGAGTTGTTACACTTTTTCAACTCGTATGCCATCTCATTTCGACCTTGGGAAAAAATGAGATCTCGCGAGTTTTAGTTCTATGCATAGAGGAGATGTTTCACAGAGAATTGAAGTGGGATGGATGAAGTGGAGAGGTATATCCAGAGTACTGTGTGACCGAAGCATTCCTTTAAAGCTTAAAGGAAAGTTCTATAGGACTGTTGTACATAGTTATCAAGGCGGCACGGCGACCACAGCATTTGGGGGCCTTCCTAAGCGCCTTGGCGATCGGGCCGCCGCAAGGCGTCGCCTTGGCGAACAAGGCGTTCTAATGTTCTATTTTTTTATATAACCATTTTATTTGGCACAAATAGCATATTAAAAATTATATAATTCTACTTCTTTGTCAAATAAATATTAAAGAGTCAAACAAATGCAAGATATTCATCCAAAAAAATAAATTAACAAATTAAGTTCATCATATTATCATAGCAATATAGCATATAAATATGAAAGTATGAAACAACATTATAAATTATTAAATATAAAGCATAAAGGGTTGGTAAATTATTATACTTATCTTTATGATGCCAAAATGAGTGCTTAGGCAATAGGCCCTAAGGTCATCCACTATATTTCTACTCATGCGACCCTGTCAATCAATACTCAATAAAAGAAAACATAAAATAACCTAAAATAGTAAAATGCCAAAATTAAGTTATCATTAAAGCTTAACATTCAAATACTTAAAGTGAAGAAAAGTCTAAAAAAAACCATCCAAATTCTAATCAGTATTACACTACTTCAAATTTCAATCCCAATTAAGTATATTCAAATCATCTTCTTCCTCCTCTTGATTGCCCACAACATTACTTTGTAAATCAAAATCATCCTCAACATTTTCATCATCACGCACATCCACTTGCTCCAACTCCAACCCGAACTCCAGCTCGTCATCTGAAGGCTCCTCACCCCTCCCCCTACTGCGTCGTGAATAAGAGGTAAATGTTGGAACCGCTCCACTGGTTGATGGTCCAGACCTCCTTGCTCTATTGGTGCAATGAAATGATGAAGATGCTCCAAAAACTATTGATACAGTTCTCCAAGTGAGATCATCCCCAGGATGAACTAATTCATCATCTGATACGCCAGTCATCCACTCACTACTCCAATCTAGATCATCAAGCACCAGTGGATTAGAATTTCTGCATTGTTCCATTTTTTCTTGGAACCTTACTTGAAGACGACGGTTATACTGGATGCAGACAAGATCATTTAAACGTTGATGCTTTAACCTATTCCTTTTCTTGGTGTGAATCTGAAGAACAATTAACAATATGCAAATATCACTTTTATTCCTTAAATCATTCTTTCATAAAACTACACAAAAAATAAAAAATTAAAATTAACTTAGTAGTAAAGGACTCAATTACTCATAAACTCAAAAATGCTCCAATTGCGCTCACAACCAGAAGATGAGCAACAAAGGCTAAGTAAGCACCTTGCAAGCTTTGTAAGCTCAGGTGTAGAGCTTCCATGTTTTTCCCACCAAATGACTATAAATATGTATATAAGAAAAAATATAGATTAAATTAAAATCAACATACAAAAGTACAAACAAGTGAAACAACTAAACAATATAAATTAAAAAGAAAATTACTTACTAGGACTCAACTTGTCCTTTTGTCTAATCGCCATCTCCTTTGCAAAACTTCCATTACTTCTAGTATAAGGAGCAGATTGTTCACTGATCTTGTCTTGCAAGGTTGTATCAGGCACCATCATTGCAAGAATATCATTAAAGGCATCATTTGCTTTATGCATCAAGGAGTTGGCTAAAGATTCATCTGATTCATTCTCAATTGCACTAAAGTATTTGCTTGGATTGAGGAGAAATGCCGTCGAATATATTGGTCTCTCCATCTGACTTGTCCAACTCCTATCAATAATTTTTATAATCTTCTTCCATTTTCTTTCTATGTCCTTAAAATTTGATTTTATGTTTTTTTTTGCCTCTTCCATTGCAATACTTCAGGCAATGCAGGCCTCTCATCTCCATCTACTATCCTTGATACTTGAAAAAGAGGCAATGATGCTCTCAAGCAATCTTGCACACCATTCCAGAAAGGTGTGGAAATAAATAACTATTTCAACATTTTGCTTCCCTGCCTCTGTATGTATCCTCATAGCTTCAAGAAGGCGAGTATGCCTATAGATGAAGCTAGTAATTTTTCTCCCCTTCAATATCACAAACCTGTATGTTTTTATATTGCCTATCTCCTCCATCATAAGGTCTAGGCAATGAGCTGCAGATAGAGTCCAATACAACTTCTTTCTTTTCTCCATTAATAACCTTCTAGTAGCAACATAATTGGAAGCATTATCAGTTACCACTTAAACCACATTCTCCTCTCCAATCTCCTCAATTTTACTATCAAGGAGCTCAAATAACATTTTCGCATCTTGTATTTGACTTGATGCATCCACAGACCCCAAAAAGAATGTCCCCTTTGTATTGTTGACAAGAAAATTAATTAAGTGCCTTCCTTTCTTATCTGTCCACCCATCAGACATGAGAGTGCACCCTTTCTTCCAAGAGATTTTGTGTTTCTTTTTTATTTCATCAATTTTCTCCTTCTCAGACTTCAATAGAGGAACCCTATAATCATGAAATGAAAGGGGCTTGAAACCTGGCCCATACTGTCCAATTGCCTCAACTAACTCTTCAAAGCTTCTTAGCTTCAAGGCATTGAATGGAACACTGCTTTCATTAGCCCACCTTGTGAAGTAAGAACGAAGTTTATCTCTTTCCTCCTCTGATCTTATACGGTTCTCCATTATAGTCTGTTGGGGACTTTTACTGTGCCTTTCTGCAACAACCTCTCAGGAGTCCGCCTCTTGACATGAGCATCCATGGGATCCCTTACTTGTTGTTTGACTATGGTCTGAATGACAACTTTCTTTTTTTTTTAAGTTGTTCCAGAGCTTGGGATAAGGCTTGAGCGCCCCCCCCCCCCCCCTTGGATCTAACTCTACATGCCCTTCTTCGGCCCCTTCCACAGGTAAAGCTGCACCATCAACATCCAAATCATCCAAATTTTCCATCCTCCTCTTCTTGTTTTTCAAGAGTGCTTCTCTCATCTCTGTAGCAATTGTTGTAGTTGTCTTTGTGCACTTGGCTACATCTCCATGGCCAACAATCAAGTGTTGCTTCAATCTTTTTATTCCTCCCTTGGTATCCACCCCACAAAGGATACACTTGACACAATTCTTATCTTCTAAATTAGGCCAGTATCCGTACTTCCACCCAGGATCATTAGACTTAGCCTTCATTTTTGGATCCTTGCTTGGATCAATCCCTGACCACGCTGTACTTATATTTTCAGCCCCACTACTACCATCAACATTGGCCATTGTACTCTCTTTGTCTGATGTCTAGTTGTCTACAATGACAGAAAATAGAAAAAAAATAAAAATATAGAACTAATGGAAGACTAGAAGTACTACAACAGCACAAACAATATGCACCTTTTTTATGCAAAAGGTTTAATTAAGAAATATGACATCCTAGAGCATGGTTGGAGAAGTGTTGGTACTGCTTCAAGTTGCAATATAGTGCCAATGTGTCTAAATATGTGCAATCATGAAGCCACTATGGTCCAAAAAACAAACCCAAAAGGGTATAACGTAAAAATGGGGAAATCAAAATCAGGAAGAATCTGCATTTAAATAAACAAGTAAGAGGCAGTGGAGGAGGGGGTGAAGATAATGAATAATTAAAAAAATTTAAGGGAAAGGATAATATAGGTATAGTGGAAGAATAAAAAGCAAAGTGTTTCAGATCATTTAAAAGCATAGACACGGACTAGAAATTCTATCCAACAATCAGAAAACAAAATAGATTTTTTATGAACAATACAATCATAAACATAAACAACTATGTTCGAACTTCCAACCCCATTGTAGCAGATCTATGAAGTATGAACAATACAATCATAAACAACAGTACTCTAAAGGACTAAAACAGGAATTAATGGATTACGAATTGAAGAAAGGTTTCACTCCATTCCCAAAGAAAGGCAAGACTATTGAACTTGCAAAAGAAAAAGAAGAAAACACAGAGATAACCGGAAGAAACTCAGAAAGGGAGTACTAGAAGAACTGAAACCAAAAAAAAAATCAAAACACTTATTGCAGTGCTGGCCGGAACATGTCGCCGGAGTAAAGGAAGACAGCCAGTTTCTGCTACAAAAGGAAGAAATAGAAAGATGTGGTTAGAAGAAAAGGGTTTGGACTTCGAATATTAGAAGAAAAAAAAAAAAATAGAATGCCCAAGTGCACAACAGTATAATACTTACCGGTGGAGGCAGGAGATGTCGCCGGAAACCGGTGGGGGTGGAGGCGAGACTCTGGAGATTGAGATGTCGGTGGAGAGTGAGACTGGAGAGATAAGACCGTTAGAAAGGGGTTTAGAAAATTAAAACTTGTTTAGAAGGGTAAAAAAACACGATACTTATAGACTGGAGATGTCGTCGGACGCAGGTGGAGGACCGGAGGTTGCTTCTCTCGCCGGTGGGGGTGGATGCTGGTGATGGGGGTATCGGTGGAGAGGAGAGGTTAGAACTTAGAAAGGGAAAGGGGTTTAGATTTTAGAAGGAAAAGGGGGGGGGGGGGGAAACACGATACTTACAGACTACAGCAGTATAGTTAGCCTCTCCGAACGCCGGTGGAGGATGGGGACTGCGAGGGAGGACTGAGAACTTGAGAAGGAGTCGAAGGAGTGAAGTCTAACTAAGAACTGAGTGACTGTCTGAGCTCTGAGTCTCTGACGGAGTCACTGCAAGTCGTTGCCTCGCCTGACGCCGGTGGCCGATGAGAACTGAGAGGGAAGCCTCAAAGGACTGAGGTCTCAAGTCGCCGCTGCTTCTTTTCTCTTTCGGCTTTTGGTATGTCGTGAAGCCGGCGAAGGTGAATCGATTAATTCGATTTGGTATTTTGGTAATTTGGGTATTAAGGTTTTGTTTTTTTATTTTAAGTTTAACATATGATTCCTTGCTTCTCAGAACATGGAACTAAAAATGTACAATTAATGAAATATTTCCAACTAGAATAACTTATAAAGACAAAAAAAAATTTAAAAACAAAAGTAAACCAAAAAATGGGCCTAAGGCGACCGCCCAGAAGAAATGGCGTCCCAAGGCACTTAAGGCGACGCCTTGGTGTCTAAGACGCTCGCCTTTGTGTTGTACAATAAAGCGACTAATCGCTTAGCCCCTGTATAACCGCCTGAATGCCATGGTGCCGCCTAAGCGACGCCTTGATAACTATGCTATTGTATGACCGGCCATGATGTATGGGGTAGAATGTTGGGCAGTTAAGAAGTGTCATATTGAGAAGTTATGTGTAGCAGAGATGAGGATGTTAAGATGGATGTGTGGAAAAACTAGGAAGGATAAAGTAAGGAATGAACGTATTAGAGCTGACTTGGGAGTTGCCCCGTTCAACGACAAGCTTCGAGAGAGTCGTTTGAGGTGGTATGGTCATGTTCAGCGGAGGCCTTGGGACGCCCCAATAAGGAGTGATTTGATTCCGATTGAAGGAGCTAAAACAGCTAAGGAGAAGCCTAAAATGATCATAGGAGAAGTTGTGAGGAAGGACATGCATAGTCTAGGTCTTGTATCAAGTATGACCTCGGATAGGACCTATTGGAGGGCAAGGATCCATGTAGCAAACCCAATTTAGCTGAGATTTTCCTGAAATGCTGGGCTGTGCTTCTTTCGTCTTACTTTCATCTTTCATTTGTCATTTTCCATTTTGCATTTCTCATTTTATTCCCCATCCCTCTTTTCCCATCTCTTCATTCCCTTTTTTTGTTTAGACCCGAGTTTTACCTACTTTGTGTTATTTTGTTTGGATCCATGTAGTCGACCTCATTAAGTTGGGATAAGGCTGACTTTGTTGTTGTAGTTACAGATTTTACGTTGAAGGGTTATTCATCATTATAAAGTAGCAGGCAGAATGTTCGTAATATTGGTTAAAAAAAAGGACAATGAGTAGAAACTGAGCTCTGGTTTGGTCTTGTCCATGCATTTTGTCATTGATTGGAGATCGGATGGGTAGCTGACCCTGCTGTCTTGCAATGTTAGTCTCTATCTCTCTCCTCCCACTATGCAGTCTGGCAGCATTCATTTCCCCTTGATTTTACGAGGAAAGTTG
Source organism: Telopea speciosissima (assembly GCF_018873765.1). Classification (NCBI taxonomy): domain Eukaryota; kingdom Viridiplantae; phylum Streptophyta; class Magnoliopsida; order Proteales; family Proteaceae; genus Telopea; species Telopea speciosissima. Next base: position 19,893,678 of record NC_057920.1, on the reverse strand, counting down.
TGGGGGAGTGTACCACCCACACCCAGACACAGTGGGGGCGAAATGACTGCTCCGCCCCCTATGGAAGGCGGAAAACCCACCCCCCATGATGCTTCTGCTCCCACTCTCGCGCGCAGGGCCACGCTCCCCCTTTTTTATTATTTGATTTTAATGGGCTGTTTGATTTTGATGGGCACAGGCCCATTAGGTTTATAGACCTTTTTACATAACAGATGAAGCCACAAATCGGATTTGTCTTTTAATCTTAAAAAAAAAAAAGATGCCGTGAATGAGAAGGTTGTAAGGTTGACTTACCGTGCTTGTCTTTCTCAGATTCTCCCATCCTGTGGTAGTCCTTTTTGCTCCATTGTCATTCTTCTCTTGATGGTAGTACTATAAGCATGCCGCCTGAACCAATAAATGTGAGTTTTCCTTGGTGGTTTTTGTTTTAATAGTTCTAGTTCCAATTTAGATGGCTGAGCCATGTGTAGGATGATATGCAATTGGGAATTATTTCATTGGTGGTTTAAAGCTGTTTTGTGGTGGCCTCTCCAACCCTTATTTTACCTCCACCTCTGTGAGCTTTTGCCCTCTTTATCTCATTGAAGGTTGACGAGTGTGTCCCAGCATTTGTGGGATCTATTTACCCTCTGCTGAGTTATATAGCTTTATTTTGCTTAGGCTGCTTCTTAGTTGGCTTCCTTTGGTTCCTGGCCACAGTACTTGTCTGTGTGCACTGTGCACAGGTTCCCTAAATCTTTGCATGATTTTGTTTTGTAGTTGCATTTGTATTAAATGCTAATCCTGCAACTTAGTTGCTTCCACCAATTTTCTCTTGCAGAGTTTTGAAGCTCTGAATCAGCGAGCTGTTGCAGTGGTGGTTGACCCAATCCAGAGTGTTAAAGGAAAGGTAGTTATTGATGCCTTTCGATTGATCAACCCACAAACGATGATGCTCGGCCAAGAGCCACGCCAAACAACGTCCAACCTTGGTCATCTCAATAAGCCATCTATTCAAGTAAGTTGTTAACTAGTTGTACTGTCATATTCCCTCAAATTTAGCCTTTCATGTACTAAACCGCCACCCATCCTCCCTCTTTTAATTTTTATCAGGCTTTGATCCATGGGCTGAACAGGCACTATTACTCGATAGCAATTAATTACAGAAAGAATGAACTTGAGGAGAAGATGTTACTGAACCTACACAAGAAGAAATGGACTGATGGGTTAATGCTACAACGATTTGATACTCATTCCAAAACCAATGAACAAACTGTTCAGGTAAGTAGGTCTCTTTGCATTCCTCTCTTAGTTAAAGTTAACCTGGAGAATACAAGTGATTGGTTCCCATTCTTGGTCATGGGCGTGCATAACATTGACACTAATTCTTAGTTTGATTGTACTCTTTGCGTTCTATGTATTGCTCTCCTGAGTGAGGGATGCGAACATGGGAAATCAAAGAACAAAAAGTTGGAAAACAATAGAAGAAACATGTATGAATTAATAATAAATCAAGAATTAACATGATCTTATTTTTCAACAAGAGAAAAAGGGATTTTAATATGACTGTCATGATATTTATACCATGAAATTCTCTGTTATGGTTGCATCTTTTTTGTGTTTCATAATGATGAACCCTAGTGCCCTACTGGTACCTATCAGGAAGAGGTTAGTATGGGAGTTATAAACCACAAATTTAGATAATTTCTTGGCTGATTCTTGAGAGCTACTTTTAAAAATTAATTCCCTTCTTGTACTCATTTGACTTGTTGGGATTGAGCAGGAGATGCTTAATCTGGCCATCAAATACAACAAGGCGGTTCAGGAAGAGGATGAGTTACCTCCTGAGAAGCTGGCAATTGCAAACGTAGGCCGGCAAGATGCCAAGAAGCATTTAGAAGAACATGTCTCTAACTTGATGTCATCAAACATAGTTCAGACTTTGGGCACTATGCTAGATACAGTTGTATTTTAATGATGGTGGGCAAGTGTTGATCAAGATAACAAGGTTGTTGTGCTCCTCCCAATCGACTTTCTACTGGTATTCAAGAACTAGTGTGTTATATATAGTTCACATTTTCCTATTATCCACACTTTTGTAGATGATTCCAGTAGATTGGGGGCCTTCGATTGGTGTCAGATGGGTTGACTTGTGTTTTTCGTTCTTTTTCTTTTCAATTCTTCTAAAACTCTTTTCTATCTCATGTGTAAGAAATGTATGAACAATTTTTTATTCCTGTGATGGTAAATGTGTTAATTGAACTTCATTTCTTAAGCATCAAGCAGTTCAATTTTTACATGCAGTAGGTGATTGACTTAAAAAAAGGTACAAAAAAACCCTTCTCATGGTCAAAACTCCTTATCTTGGTAGAGAATTGGGCCAGTTAAGCATAGGTATATATATTTTCATGTACAAGATTGTGCTTTCTTCAGTGAAGATTTAATTGCAGGCCTCTTGTTTTGTGGTAATTCATTTTTAAACGTTGCGTGCTAGAGCAGTTGTCTGGGAGAAATTACAAATTTATACACTTCTTCATACCTCTCATACTTCAATCTAATTGTCTTAGCCCTACTAGCCAAATAACTAACAAACCTCATGAGATTGTTATTACAGGTCTTCAATGTACAGTATGAAAAACTCACAGAATTTTTAAATCTGAAGCAAAGTTTTAAAATAGTCCCCATGCCACACTGTAGTACTTGTAGCTTTTGGAATGAGATTCACCAGCTTTTCATCTACCAGCCACACTTCTTTGGGTAATTTACACATACCACCCCTGAGGTTTGGCGAAAGTATAGTTTTACCCCCCAATTTTGGGTAATTTTGCATACCTCCTTGAGGTTTACAAATGTTAACACTTAAACCTATTCCGTCAGTTGATCACTAACAACGTTAAAAATACGATGTAAATTGAAAAAATTGCCCCTGTCAATTGGGTTTCAAAACCCTTTCAACCGTTTAGGACTTTAGGTTTTGAAATTGGGGAAAAATCCCCAAATCAGAACCATTTCGCACCTGCAACTCTTATTCCTCCCCACTCGTGACCACGGCGTTGAACCATGACCATGGTGTTGAGCTTGTAATCGATCTAGCGCAAGTAAGAGAAAAGGGAAAAGAAGGGAAGGGCCAACATTGTTGGACCTGCAACTTATCCAAGCTCGGTTCGTGGAGCACCATTGCTGGACCTGCAACTTCTCCAAGCTCAGTTCGTAGACCACCATTGTTGGACCTGCAACTTCTCCAAGCTCGGTTCGACCTGCAACTCCGCCAAACATTAAGGTTACCCTAGCATTAATTGGCTGTAAGTAATGTTTATTTTTGTTCTTCATTTGAAATGCTAAACTGAATTTATGAATGAGCATTGTTTCTGATTTTTTGAAATGTTGGAAAAACCTAATAAGCTTGTGCCCTCGTATATGAGATTTGAATCCCAAAATTGGTATATCTGAGTCCAATTGATGTCCCTGAGTAAAGCTTAGTACTCACTGAAGCCCAAAATTGCTATGTAGAATGCCCAAAATTGGACAAACATCAAATGTAAAAGTTGACCATTACAACCCTAAGTAAATTTTGCAACTTTCATCACTTAACAGAGGCCTATATGGATGGGTCGAGCCTCCCTAAAAGCTGACCATTTCAGAAATATAAATTTAAGTAAGCTAATGATTTGATTCAATGTTATGTTTGCAGGTAAAATGTCTTATGCTAGTGTCAATGAGAGCCATTCAGGGTACCTTAAGTTTGAGAACAAACTGTGTTTTTGTAGGAAAAGAGCTGCTCTGAGGATCTCGAACTCGACAGACAACCCAAATAGGCTATATTATTACTGTGAAGACAAAAATAAGGGAGGCTGCAACTTCCTCCAAAGGTGTAGTACCATTAGTGAACTAGGTCAATTTAGCCTCACCAATGTTCCAGCTCCACATCCAGGTCCACCAAATACTGTGGTTCAAATTAGTGTAGAAGAACAATAGAGGATGGAGCAACAGAGGAGGGATCAACAGAAGGAGGAGGAAGAATTCTGTAGGTTTAAGAATAGAGTGATTGACCTGGAAAAGTCAAATGCTGCAATAAAGATGTTTTGTCAAATGATGGTTGCTTTGTTTGTATTGAACTTTGTTGTAATTGTTCTGAAAAAATGGAGTGTATGGGGAAGGGCACTTAATGTATGGAAAGGGGAGTTTCACCTAATGTATGGGAAGGGGATGTTCAATAAACATGGTCTTGTTAGGTATTTTGAAAGTACAATTTGCTTTCAATGAATGTTTCAGAATTTTAGTGTATGGTATTTTGAATTTAAGGTTTAAAATATTGCAACCCAAGTCCAAATGGGTGAAAAGCTTTGTACAAGAGCCAAAGATCCAGCAAGAAAAAGTAGTAGCTCTGCTGTTTGGTTTTGGTCTCTAGTATATGAGAAGCTTTCAAATTTTTGGATAAAAACCAGACCATTCTCAAACCAAAACATTGCTCAATGACAAAATTTGAGATAAAAATCAGACCATTCTCAAACCATTACGTTACTAATTGTTTTCCAATCAAATTGGTCCATCCATCAAATTAAAAACATCATTTGCAAACATAATACAAACTGTTGATCCAAATCCAACTCAAACCATTATATTTCAAAATGTTTTCCAATCAAATTGGTCCATTAAAATAGAACTTGTTCAATCTCATAAGCCAACCCATAGCCTTGGCTTCTCTGGAATGGTCCTAGACAACAACTTCACTTCAGCTCCACCAACCTTCAGCTCCAAAACATTGCACCTCCAACACAACTCATCAGCTCCATGGACTGCTCTTAGACAGTAACTGAACTGTACATGGCAAAAACACATATCAATGGAACTCATGCACCTATTTAAACTGGCCAATAATTCATCAAAGTAAATCACATCTTTTGCAGTTAGACTGATCCTAGTCAGCAACTCCACTCACCATCTCATTGGGTAGCTCTACTAGTTCTCCTTACCTTCTCTTTCATAGCCTTGGCTGCCATCCTTTTTTGAATCACATGTTGTGGAGTTGTAGATGACTGTTGTGAGGATTTGGGTACTTTTTGAGAGGATGATGTATCATCAGGTGTATCAGTCTTGGCTTTCCTCTGCAGTTGCATCAACAAAACATATATTTAAAATTTCAAAGTTTTATGTACAAAACTCTAACATAAAAATAATAATTCAGTTAATAGTGCTACCTTGACACCAACATTCTGCTGAGGGGACCTTTGCTGAAAGGACCTGGTTACCACCTGAGGGGACCTCTGCTGAGAGGACCTGGTTAATTAACACCTAAGAAGACATCTGTTCAGGGGACCTATGCTGAGAAGACCTGGTTACCACTTGAGGGGACATCTGCTGAGGGGACCTATGCTCAGAAGACCTAGTTACCACCTGAGGGGACCTAGGCTAAGAGGACCTGGTTACCACCTGAGAAGATGTTATATCACTACTTTCTTTCCCCTATAGTTGTATCAACAAAAACAAAGAATTAAAATGCTAAACATTTATGCACAAAAGTCTAATTGGAGAATGATAAAATTTAGTTAAGGTATCTTATTCTTAGAGGAAGATTTCCTCCTCTCAGCAACTGGACCTCCTTTGCATGTCCTCCTATTGTGATCAAATGATTTACATTTACTACATCTTACAGTACTAGACCTTTTCCTAATGTCTTCTTTAGGTGCCTCATCTTGTTCTCTCCTCCTTGACTTATTTGGTCTGTCAATTGACCTCTTCATTGGTGGAGGAAATAGGGATCTGTCTGCTAAAGTGTTTAAATCAGACAATGGATCAATCATTCCCTCTTGAGCCAGTAGATATCTGTTTGTTGTGTAGTATGAATCACAGTATTGCAGAAGAGGCACCCTATTAAATTGAATGCATGCCCCCACATGTTTACATGGTAATCCAGTTGCCATGTAGATCCCACACTCATAGAAGTTATTTGCCATGTCCACTACATACCTAACACTGTTATCTTGTACCTTATACTTATCTCTTCCAGATAATGTTAGTCTACAAGACCGGACACTTTTCTGCAAATCATCAAGTTTTTTCTTCATTTTTGGAGTGATATATAGTCTCGTCAAAGTTACAACCCCTTGAATACCTTTTTTGTAACCTAGCCATCAACTTAGATCTGACTACATCGATTAAGGTAAGGACTGGCTTATCCTTGCAGGGTCTAACTCAATGGTTGAATGACTCAGTCATATTGTTGGTTATTTGATTACTCTTGTCTCTGTGATCAAATGCATGTCGACTCCACATACTAACTGGAGTCTTCATCAACCAATTATATGCATCCTTCGTTTCTGCTTTCATACCATCCATGGTCTTTTGAAATTGAAAAACATTGTATACTTTGCTGGTAGCCCCGAAATAACCCCGTAATGCGGGCCCACCTCCAAACACTTTCTTGAAATTGTTGTATAGATGTCTGCTATAACATCGATGGTTTGCTTCTAGAAAGATGGTTGAAATTGTTTCAATTAGACCCTGTACAAAATATATTGATTCACATCATATTAATAATCATAAGTAAGGGATCTTATCAAAATTTATAAATTTGAACTTAAGCTTAAGAAAAAGATTATACCTTCTATTTGTCAGTCATAAATGTGAGTATATCATGAGGGGTTGTGGTTCTATTGTAAACCTTTTCTATGCATCTCTCGATGGACTCATATAAATGGTAGAGGAAGAATAGCCAACTGTCCTTTCCTTCAGATTCTACAACTCCATATGCAACTGGAAATATCCCATTGTTTCCATCAACTGAAACCGCAGAAACTAAGACTCCATCATATAAACCTTTAAGATGACAACCATCAAGGCCTATGAATGGCCTACATCCCTTCAAAAATCATTGTATGCATGCATCAAAGCATACAAACAGTCGCTTGAACTATGGATTTACTCTCACCACCCCATATGCATCCTGCTCTCCATATTTATTTCCATTTTGATATTAGATAACAAATGAATTACCAAGGTTTTTTGCCTTTATCATGTCCCCATATGATTCCAACTTCTTAAATGACTTTGCATGACTCCCATCAATTTCTTCCCTGGCTCTCCATCTTGCCCTATACAGTCGCATATTAGTTGTATCCACATTATACTTATCTTTCAGCATATTTTCCATTACCTTGTTGATCATTCCAGGGTCTGCCCTAAGATTGGAAGCAAGTTTCTTTGCTATCCATTTTGAAGTTACATACTTGTTGCTAACTTCTCTCCTACAAGTATGACTGTCCACAAGTGTCTTGACCACAAATGTGATACGATCCCTAGGCATTATTGAAGCATGGATCCTCTATGAACACCCATCCCCCTCACATATAGCAGTTACTCTTGATTTCTCATTTTTTTTGTCTCAAAGCTTTGAAGCCCTCTTGAACTTCATAATCCTCTAGGACCTCCCTGAAATGATTCACATTCTTGAATTCTTGACCAACTCTAAATGAGACATGTTGGTCCACATCCCCTTCTCCATCAATCACATTATCCCTTCTTCTGACTGACATTTAGATATGTCATCATTACTGTTATACTCTTTCTCCAACTCTTCTTCACTAACATCATCTTCACTACTTTTTTGACTCTCACTTATTTATTTGACTCTCCAGCTTCCCATTCATCATCAGATGTATCATTGATGACCTGATTTTCATTCACTTCCTTGTCAGGCAGCTTGCTAGCTGACTGTTGAGCTTCAAATGCAATACTGGTACAACTTGTGGTAGATGTCTTGAGAAACCCACCACCTCTGCTTACATATCTAGTAGACATCCCAACCTCTTGAAATGACATACCACATCCACTCATATTGGTTGTACTCTTGTTGTAAACAGTCACACCAGCAGGATTTCCATCTCTAGGCTCGAGAACACAAGTGTTACTACAGTCATTCCTCACAACAAGATTACCTTGTGAGGTACTACTAATACCAACATTCCTCCTTCTTGCAGTGGGTGCAGTACCAATGCGTGTAGTACCAGTGGTTGCACTACCAATGGCACCACTCATTAACTTGGGTAAACCTAAAGTACCACCACCCCACCTTACAGTTGCTTTTGATCTCCTACTGGTAGTCTCAATTTCTTTTGGAAAAGTCTCAATTTCTCTTGAAAAAGTCGCAATTTCTCTTGTTAAATCACCACCAAATAGCTCTACAGGTGAACATTATCTGCTCCATTTCCCTGCCCGATCCATTTCCACAAGTTCCTCTAATAGGGGGCAAAAATGACCACTCTACCCCCTGCCCAAACACACTGCCCAAGTGGGTTCCACTCCCCCCCCTACTAGAGGAACTTGAGGAAATGGACCAGGCAGGAAATGGAGCAGATAATTTTCCAAAGTAGTGCCTCTCCACTTCCTGGTCTATCAATGGCAGTATCACCACCAATCACATCAAGTATGTGTCCATTCACATAAGTACATAACACTGGATCACCCACTTGCACATTGTACACATATATGTTCAGTTCATGTTAGTCCTCAAGACATGAAACATCTTTAAAACATCTCCATCTCTCTCCAAGTTTATATCTTCACCCGTATCAGTTGTTATGTATTTCACACTAAAGCTCACAAACCTTCCATTGGGTATATAACTCAACACTGAGTTGTATATGTCAGCAATCAAGTCCAAATACCCAAATCTGTCAACATCTACTATTTTGGATTCAGACTTCACATAATGATAGACCAACTTGCATACAGTTTTTCCCATAATTCAAACCTTGCCCTATAATAAACAACATTGTACAAAATGCATAAACACAACATATTACTGCATCAGACAAGTATCTAATATGCATCAGACAAGTATATAATATACAATTCTATGCTTGATAAACTTTAAAACAACAATGATATTTCAAAGATGTGAAATTGACATTTGGTGATATAGAAACAAGGGTATTTCTATTCTGTTGCTTTCGAATTGAATACACAGTGATATTTAGGGTTGAGGATTGAGATGCAATGAGGCTCTATGGATGATGAATAGTAGGTATCGCTGAGTAGATGAATAGCAATCCATTTCAAGAAAAAATTACTTAAAAAAATCTAAGGAGTATGAGTCCCTTTTATGGACGATGAATAGCAGGTATTGTAGAGCAGATGAGATGTTTCGTTTTTAGGAGAAGATGACTTGCAGGTACCTTGCATTGGGTTGTTTCAACTCTAGGTCACGGGGAGGAAGATGACTAACATGGTACCCTGCGCTGGATCGATTACGAGCTCAACACCGTGGTCATGGTTCAACGCCGTGGTCACGAGTGGGGAGGAAGAAGAGTTGCAGGTGCGCAAATGGTTCTGATTTGGGAATTTTCCCCCAATTTCAGACCCTAAACTCCTAAACGGTTGAAAGTGTTTTGAAACCCAATTGCCAGGGGCAATTTTGTCAGTTTACATTGTATTTTTACCGTTGTTACTGATCAACTGACGGAATGGGTTTAAGTGTTAACGTTTGTAAACCTCAGGGGGTACGCAGAATTACCCAAAACTGGGGGGTAAAACTATATTTTCGTCAAACCTCAGGGGTGGTATGTGTAAATTATCCCACTTCTTTTGACTCTTAAGTCCCATTTGCACACCTACTTGGAGTCCTTGGAGAAGACCTATTGCCTGAGCCTCTGCCTGAGCCTCGATCGCATCTCCTGCGAAACCATAGTTAAAATTAGAGAAGCCCATCCAACCTTACAAGTGGTATGGTTAAAACCAGCATAAACATCAATCAATGTAGGATCCATGGCAGGTATATCAATGGATAGAAGCATTTCCAAAGGTGACAATTAATGAACAAGAGTCATACCTATGATTTGGAGAACAGAGATATTAGATACACTCAGCCATCTATTGGTATTCTGCAAAACTGCAAATGGGTTAAAATAGAGATAAAAAGTAATAGCCAAAGCACTGGAGAACCAATTTTTGTCCAACAAGGAGAGGGAGCATGGCTGGAAGAATGAACGACCTGACTGCAATATGGAAGAGCCAAAAATAGGTGTCTTAATGTATCAGATTCACGATTGCAGAGGACACACATCTCATCACAACTGCTTTACTCAACCAATCTACCTTTCACTGGTAAATCTTGAATTTTGGGTGAATTATAAGTTTCCAAATAAATTTCCACCACATTTTATCTCAACACGAAGCTCTTACCTGAGGACCATCACTATTACTTTTCCTAATGAAATTAACAACAGATTTGGTTGAAAAATGTCCTAATTTTGAAGGCACATAAATCCAATAATTCCAGGACACAATATAAGGGAATTGAATTTATAACAAAACATTCAAAACATTCAGTGGCAGTAAATTAGACATGTTCCATTGATTTCCTAAAATAAGATTATCAACCATGGTAATGGATGGATGCCTCATACATGATGTAGGTATGCAAAAATTTGGTAGGCTAGGGATCCAAGGGTCAGTCCTCTCAACTCTTGATCAGATCGTTCGGGTGCCAAATAATTCTATTTGGGAAGCTTAGTTAGAGAGTGCCAACACCAATCTACCTCCCATGGGATCCTGTGAATGTAGGACTTGCATCGGGTTATGCCATTACGTCCTGCGATCTTAGAGTGGGCTGTTTCACCCACAATATGTGGATAAGTAGCTGTCTTAATCTAACAATAGTATCCCTAGTTGGGGACACTTTAATGTATAACCAACACTGATGGCGATCTATACATCAATGGAGTTTCAGGTGACACTTCTTATCAACCCTAATGGGGTAGTAGAGTCAGTCCTTCATCTTTTCGTGTTTTTGAAGTTTTGGCTTCTCCAGTTCTATGTAGGTCGATGCACATAGAGAGACTGTAATGCCTCTCTTTACAGACTCACGACTCCACTCTCTAGTCTTCAGTATCCACTTGAAATGTAAATGGATAGTAAAAAATCCATATTTTATGCATGTTTTTATCCATTTAAGGGAATCCATTTTCGAAAATTGATACCCAAAAACTATCTGAATCAGTTCAGAAGTTAATCGAATACAGATATGAATAGTGTTATATTCGATTTGAATACGATCAATTTACATCCCTAATAAAAAAAATAACATTCCTCAGTTGCGCTTCACACCTTGTAGATTCGTGGAACAATACACTCTAAGCTCAGTTGCGCTCTCAACATGGTAGATCGGATTGCCACCCTATATCAACTACTTGCGGTGATGAGCTAAGCTTACTTGTGTAGTGGCAATAAAATATATATTTACATTTTTATAGCAATTATATAACAAAGTTCCTGTAGCTCAATCTTGAATCTACTTTTTTTTTTCTTTTTTTATGAACTGAAAAAATGAATTAATTAATGAATCTATTGATTTAAGTACGTGGTATTGTGGGTTCGACTCCCACCATGCGCTTTTCTTATTATTGCTTATCCCAAAAGCATATGCTAATATTGAAAGAGAGAGAATGTGAAATGGGATACAATGCTAGAATCTTAACCATCAATGAAAAAGATTGGTAGTGAGGCTCACATGACATTTTTCTCTTCTATTCTGATCATGTGGGTCCATGTGGCGTTCAGCCCCTTCTAGAACCTCAGTCATGTTGGCATATTGGTGACATCGGTCCATGAAGTTGGCCATCCCTTTGACTGGATTCAAGACCAACGATTTTACCAACTCCTCGTTGGTTATGCCACTGTATAGGACATTGTAAGCTATTGCATCGTATAGGTCCTTGATGTCTAAGGACTCCTGAGTGAACCGAGTACGAACTTACAAATCAACTTGTCCTTCCTTTGCTTTATAGCTAAGAGATTGGCGACAGTCTTTTTCTGTTGAATACTACTATGAAATCGGGTAACAAAAGCCTTTCCAAGCTCCTCAAAATTCTTGATTGACCTCGGCTTCAATCTTGAGAACTAGGTCGTCACGGCTCCCTTCAACGAAGTTGGGAAAGCTTGCCACGACATGAAATCTAATCCGTCGTATATCATCATAACTACATTGAAATAGTTTACATGGTTGATCAGGTAGGTCTTTCCATAATACATGTCAAAGTTGGGCAGCTTAAACCCAATAGGGAGAGGCACCTCCATGATCTCTCTAGAGAACGAGCGTTGTCCAGGTAGGGAATGGATCTCTCCAACAGTCTTTTTTGTCAAGGTTCTTAATCTTCTCGTCAAGCTCCCAGATCATTTTTCCAAGTCTTTCTCCTCAGATCGGCGTGGGAGATAAGTAGTTGTTCTTTGCGGGAGTTTGAATCCGTCTCCTCCTTGTCTTTGACTCCACACGGTAGGATGACTATTACCACGCCGACCCAACCCTTTGTGAGACTGTCTCGAGTTAGGCCTAGTGGGTATTTGTCCATGACTTCGCCTTGTCCCTCCAGAAGCGCGTGTCCGAGGTCCCTCCAGCCTAGGGAGTGAAATTGGTGGCGTTGTGTTGCTGAACCGGGGGCGGAGTGAGACGCCTAGCGTTGGACAAATTGGCACGACTCTCTGACCTTTGAGTTGTTCACCTGTTCCTCTTGGAGGATACTACTAGATCCAGTTGTGGTTGATTGGCTGTCCCGACCTTCGTCAAGTAAGCTCTGAACAAAGCATTAGTCTCCAGGAGTTGGAGCCAAAGATCATGAACTTGAACATTCATTGCCGGAGCGTTTGGATAAAAAACTGGTGTGGGTGCTCGTGACTGGGATAGTGGGTTGGATGAATTCCCCGATGCCATGAGTATCTTGTACTAGTAGCGGGGCGGTAGAGGAAGCTGCTTGTCAGGCTGTCCTACGGTTAGAGGTTGTGGTTTGGGTGCAAGAACCGACAGCTGGAGAAGTGTCCTGATTGACTAGTGGGTGTTTGGTCTATTAATTCGATTCGTTCCTCGACGAGGAACTCCTTCAGTTCAAATGGCTCCTCATCGTGAGGTCTTTGATCATTCTGTCACTATTACTCATAGCTTTTTTATGTGAATTTTCCACAGACGATGCCAATCTATTGTGGTAGATTTTGACTTGGTGCTCTCCAATGGATGACCTGACTTGCACAGGAGAATAAAATCAAATAGCGGAGTACCAATTTGAATCGGCTAGGACACTCCAATGCTTAAGTCAGATCTCTAGCAACAAATAATTCTTTAAATTGAGAATGAAATGAATCCCCTTTTACCTGGGCTAGGGGGTTGAGATGATAGATCAATGTAGAGTCTTTTCGATGGTAGACTGTTGTGGAATGTCCCTTATTTGGATAGGTGGCACCTCTCGTATGAGACACATGTTAACTTGGAGGTCATGAAGAAAGCATGTCTCCATTCAAGAACGTTCCTAACCGATAAGTTACTTGTTGGGTTAGTTTACTCTTATAGTTTAGTTGCTTGTTAGACAAGTTAAGAGCTTAGCTGAGGTGGTTGTCGAGTAATCATTACATGGAAAGTGTGCGTTGAATAGTAGCCAGATAAGACTATTATCCGAGTATGATTGAAAGTTCAGGTCAGTTGACATGTTGAATGGGTTGACCGACCTATCAGGTCGACACTCACGGTGTGTTGTGTCGTGCAGTCGAGTGTTTTCAGAGATGTCCTTGGTGCATGACTAATGTCCAATCTCCAAGGTAGGTTCGTTCTTTGGTTCCTATTTACTTGGATGTATTTAGTGATCCAACGTCATGGCTCGGTTCAGTCATGGGACCTGATTTGAATTGTTCCTCTCACCCCATCTACGTGTCACCATCTCATTGGTCAGTAATAATTTGGTTCATCACATCCTATTTCCTAAATACCCGTACACTCTCCCAAATCCTAAGCCCCAAAATCCATATTCCATTTCACAGAGTGATCGTAGTAGAGTTCAAGCGGCTAAACTACATACATATGAATAGGGTTGTAGAAGAAGAAGGGTCAGGGCTTACCTTTTTAATAGTAATAGCAAATGACTATTTTACCCCTCAATTTTGAGAATTATAAGCATGTTCTCATTAAAGTGTTCTAAAAAATGACCAAAAACGATTTTTGGCCATAATAGATTAATGGGTCTTGACCCTATTATGAATTTTCTATTATTTTGATTTATTTTAAATAGAAATAAGATCCATAAATTATACCAAACATCGGCAAAACCGTTGTTGTGTCAAAAGCAAAAATAACAAAGAGAGCCTAATTATATTTGTTGGAATTTGAACACACGAATGTCCGTAAGGGTGTGCAGACATCTGCATCAGTTTGGAAAACATCTTCTAAGGTTCATAGACATTTGTCAGATTGAGGGATTTGGATCAAGTCCGAGAATCAATGATGATGAAACTATGTCCACTTGATCATACAGAAGTCTCCTTAAGAGCACGGACGTGTATAACTTGTTGCAAGCATACTCTGACTTAGAGACTAAATAAACCTAATGTTGGCCGGGAGTTTGCATAACTATGCAGATGTTTGTCTAAGAACATAGACATTTTCCAACTTACGTGGACATGCTCTAACAAACGACTTAGCTTATTTTGCAATTTTTATCAGATGTCTTGTCAAGATGCATACGTCTTTCTCTATGGACATTTAGAATGAAATCTAGCTGCTGTGTTCCCCTTCTAGAAGAATCAATCTTTTTGTCTATGCCGAAGCAAAATGGGTTGCTAAGGAGTTGGGGGGGGATTCTATTGGTAACATTGCTTGTCTGGCTTTCTGTTTTATTGTCTATAAGTTATGGAATGAGAGGAAAGCTAAGATCTTTCGTCATGAATAGAGATCTCATTTCCAGTTGCTACTAGAGATCAAGTAGGATGTCATGGATAGGTGTAATGGTTTACCGCTCAAGGGTAAGAGATCTAGTAGGAACTGTTATTTGGCCCAGAAGTGGGGTGTTCAGCCCACCTGAACCCTACATTAGATGCCGCCTATGCTCAGTGTTTTGCTCTTCATGTATCACTTTTGGGTTTCTTGCTCTCCTCCCCTTTCCTAGGGTCTATCCTTCGAAGGGGGATTAGTCTCGATTGTCTTTTTGGGTTTGTAAATCATTCATGGGCCTGAGGCCCAGCTGGTCCGCCCACATGGGGCAGGCCAGTTGAGCCAAAAATGAGAGAGAGAGAGCGACGGTCACTTAAGTGACCGATCCCTCCTTTGATTGGTTTATCTCAGGGTTTAGCCTATAAATAGATATAAAGCATAAACCCTAAATGTGCATTAATCGATTAGATCTCTCCCTCTTTTCAAGTTCTGTGTTATCCTAGGGTTTCCATTCAGTTGCCTAGGGTTTTGTGGTGTGGGTTTCTTTACGAAGAGATAAGCCTATAGAGATCGCGGAGTGCTCGTAACTGCAAGCCGCATTCAATCGTCCCTTCCGCTGCGATTCCATTCGGTTCAGGTAATCCCTAAACCTCTGTGTATATGGAATAGAATGCATGTTTCCCTAATAGTGGTATCAAAGCCATTAGGGTTTGCAGTTCGCACATGATATTTTTTTTTAGAGATTACAAGTTTTTTTTGGAAAGCTGCATAATCGTTTCTCTTTTCTTTCTTCTTCCATTTTTTTTTTTCCTTCCTTTTCTATTCTTCCCATTCGGTGATACCACATGGAGGCCGCGGCCACTGGCGCACATCGAGGCAGCAGCACGTGGCTGCTACCACGGCTGTGTGCGAGTGCGCGTAGGAGAGCAAAACATGAAGGGAAGAAGGGGAGGGGCCAGTCGCGTGCTGCAGTGACAGCAGCTGGCCTCGGCTCGTGGCTACTGCAATCTAGTGCACGCAACAGGCCGGGGCAACAGCCATGCTCGACAGCGCCAAGCACAACTACAGTAGGGTTTAAAAAAAACAAAAAAGGATGCAGGCTGCGACAGCAGCCATGCTCGACAGCGCTAAGCATGGCAGTGCCAAGCACGACGTTGCAATAGTTTACAAAAAAAATAACAAAAAAAAAAGAAGCTGCTGCCTAGGCAGCAACACGTTTGAACTAAAAACAAAAAAGGAGAAGAAGAAAAGAAAAAGAAAGAAATAAAAAAACCCCCCAAAATGAGAAACCCTACAGGGGAGATCCCCAAAATTTGTTAGGGGCCACAAGAACAAATCACAAATACAAGATATGCTTAAATAAAGAAACCACATGAATAACATATCATGGACAAACCCCATGCATAACAAAATAAAGCATATGCATATAACAAAAACCATATCACATGCATTTTGTTAGAACCAAAAACCCCATATTATGCATATAGTTATAACTAAAACACAAATCACACGTTTTGTTTGCCCAAACCCAATCTGATTTGATTGTGGATACAGGTGCAACAAGACACATAGCGTGAGATCGAGGAGGGTTCGTAGATTATAGAAAGATTTCGGATGGCGTCTAAAGTATCTACATAGGGAATGACACAAGTGAAGCAGTTCGAGGAGTTGGTACCTACCAGCTCACCTTGCGCACTGGGCGCATCTTGCCACTTCATGATGTGCTATACGCACCAGAAATCCAGCATAATTTACTTTCCGTTATTGCATTATTGACTTTAGGATATTCCTTTGTTTTTTATGGTGACTCTTTTGAGATTTGATTTGATGGTAGCAGTTTTGGATATTGTAGACTTGAGAATGGTTTTATTAAATTAGACTTGATAATTCCTATTGTTTCCTCTTCATCTTTTGTAATTGATTCTAATACTAGTCCTGATTCAATTACTTGGCATGCTAGACTAGGATACATAGGTCGAGATAGGGTGGGCCTGCTAGCTCAAGAAGGCTTCTTGGCTCACTCGCTAAAGTCAATCTACCGACATGTGAGGCCTGTTTAGCGGGTAAGGCCCATCGGAAGCCTTTTCGAAAGGCTAAACGGGCAACTCAGACCTAGAGCTTGTCCATTCGGACATCTGCAGACCAATGAACGTGAAGACACGTCATAGTGCTTCCTATTTTCTCACCTTTATCGATGATTATTCACGATATGATTATGTGTATCTGATCGCTCACCGCCACGAAGTGCTAGATTGCTTCAAACGCTTTGTAGCAGAGGTTAAGAATCAGCAAGGCAAGAGGTTAAAAACTCTGCGTACTGATCGAGGATGCGAGTATTTGTCCGATCAATTTAAAGAGATGTGTGAGGAAAAAGGAATCACTAGGCAGCTGACTATTCCTCACACTCCACAGCAAAATGGTGTAGCAGAGCGGAGGAATATGACATTTTTAGATATGTTTAGATCGATGATGGCGCAGGTCAACCTCCCAATATCTTTCTGGGGGGATGCTATGTTGACCACTACCTACGTCCTTCACCGCGTGCCATCACATTCAGTTCCCTCTACTCCTTATGAATTGTGGAAAGGCGCAAAGCCCACTTTGGGACATATTCGACCATGGGGATGTGCATGATATGTTCATAGTACCTCCCATAAATTTGGAAAACTTGGCCCTAAAGCTAAAAAGAGTATCTTTATAAGATATTTCGATACCTCGAAAGGGTATGTAGTGTACAGTGAACATCAAGATGGAGGAATGACAGAGAGTGAGTCCCGGGATATGAATTTTTTAGAGACCAATTTCCCTAGCATTAGTGACGCTAGCAGAGACCTTGATCTTTTTGAGATAGAGACTGATGAAAGTGTCTCACCTACTCTTAGCGAGGGTGAGGAATTGAACACTCATCAAGAGATCGCCAGAGAGGGTGAGAGTGATCATCAGCCCAATGGGAGTGCGCTACCTAATGAAAGAGCACAACCCGTGGGTCAAGAACCTTCTGCGCGTAAAAGGCACGTGGACACGTTCCCCGATGTCATTTTGAGATTGAAGGGAACGCTGCCCTTGTCTGTGCCCCAAGGGATGAGGATGAGCCAGCCTCAGTGAGTGAGGCGCTCTCTTCTCCAACTAAGGAAATGTGGTAAGCTGCTATGGAAGATGAGTTGAGTTCTATGAGCAAGAACCAAATCTGCAAGTTAGTTGATCTTCCACCTAGGCGCAAGGCCATCGGGAACAAGTGGGTCCTGAAGGTCAAGCGAAAGGTAGATAGATCAATTGACAAGTATAAGGCACGTCTTGTGGCGAAGGGATATACCCAAAAAGAGGGTATAGACTATAATGAGACGTTCTCCCCTGTGGTGAGAATGGCCTCAATACGCCTCATTCTAGCCATTGTCGCAAAGTTGGATTTAGAACTCTACCAAATGGACGTTAAAATTGCTTTTCTCAATGGAGAACTGGAGAAGGAGATCTTTATGGCTCAGCCTGTGGGCTTTGAGAAGAAGGGACATGAGCGCAAAGTATACCATATCAAACGTTCTATCTATGGCCTTAAACAATCGTCCAGGCAGTGGTACATTAGATTTCACCATACCATTACCATTGCCAGTTTTGACATGATTGAAGAGGACCATTGTGTGTATGTTAAACGGTCTAAGGCGGGATTTCTTATCCTATCATTGTATGTTGACATCTTGTTGGTTGGGAATGACATTGAAATGATTGTCGCCACTAAAGAGTGGCTGTCCTCCACTTTTGAGATGAAGGACATGGGTGAGGCCAACTTTGTGTTGGGCTTGAAGATTGTGTGGGATCGCACTAGGAGACTTCTTAGTTTGTCTCAAGAGACTTACATAAAGAAAGTCCTGGAGTGGTTCCATATGAGCAACTCGAAATCCATTGACACTCCAATGGACAAGGCATGCACTTTGAGCCTAGACCAATGCCCTAAGAGTGATGAAAAGAGAAACCAAATGTCCAAAATACCCTATGCAACTGCAGTAGGCAGTCTGATGTATGCGATGATGTGTACGCGTCCAGATATTTGCTTTGCCGTTGGCATGGTGAGCCTTTACCAGAGTAATCCAGGGCCAGCTCATTGGCAGGCAATAAAGAGGATACTTCGATACCAACGTGGCACTGCAGACCTCTCACTCACCCTCAGTGGTTCAGACTTTAGACTGAGAGGCTATAGTGATACTGATTTGGCTAGTGATAGAGACGAGCGCAAGTCCACTTCGGGGTATGCATTTGTCCTGAGAGGCGGGGCTGTCACTTGAAGTAGCAAGAAACAGACCTGCATCGCCCTGTCCACGATGGAGTCAGAGTACGTCCCATGTTTGGCAGCAGTACAGGAGGCCATTTGGCTCAGGAGGTTCTTGTAGAGACTTAGCATTTCTGCTTACTCAGACGACATTGTGCTTATACACTGTGGCAGCACGGCAGCGCTTGCATTTGCGAAGGACTCCAAATTTCATGGTAGAGCCAAGCACATTGACATACGGTATCAGTACATTCGAGACATGGTAGCGCGAGGTGAAGTTGTTCTACAGCATATCTCCACTGGCAATATGTTGGCTGATCCATTGACTAAGCCCCTTGCCAGAGATGTTTTCCAAGTTCACGTTAGGAACTTGGGACTCAGGAGAATCTGATATAAATTTGCTTTGGGAACACTTTTTTTGTGATGGACATTTATCTGTATTTCTCTTACATTTATTGATGAGCATATATTTGTTTGAGTAATTTTGTGTGTATACATTCATTGTTTGTAAAGATATCACCAGGCATAGAATTGACCCACTCACACGGGTGATTTGCCTCGGCGCTGGGGTATAGCGAGCGAGATGAGCCCATGAGCATGTGTGCTCTATGGTGCCTTAGTTAGAGCTAAGATAAGACCTTTACTTGGTCCAACTTGGAAGATACCACACTTTTAAGTAGCCTATTGGAAGCCAGATGTGGGGTTTTAGGCAGAAACCATGAGGATGACTGTGTTAGAAACTCAGGTTAGGCGCTTAGAGAAGCGACTAGGCTAAGATCTGTATGATGTTTAGTTATTGCGAGTGACATGCCCACCCTAGTGGGAGTTATGCCATAGCATGCACATCATACTGCATGTGCTCATGCTGACCGATAGTGAGAGTGATCGAATGGATCCCTGCTTCGTCGCTGTGTGAGCCACGTGGATTATATTAATCCCATAGTACCCTTATTACCTGAGACAATGTCATGAAAAAGACACCCAATGACGCTACTTTGACATTCTCCTTAGGACCATGGATGATGCGGTCCAGCGGGAAGCAATTGGGAAAGCTATTGGGGATATTTGGATTGACATGAGGGGCTCAGGGAAAACCATTGGACGTTACACCTTTGTTATGTGACTCATTGCTCGGGTGACATGTCGTATTTGTGATCGACGCAGTCATGAGTACATTACATACCAAGGATTAACACTGCTCATCATGAGAGGTCGAGAGTGTTAGATCGGGTGTAAGTAGATCGTTTGGGGTATTTCGAGACTTTTGAGAGTGATGTACTATGTTGGCTAGATGGAAGTTTGATATAGTACTCCTACCTTGTATCATCTCGACAGGTCGCATGCCCCATTACCTATATGGAGGATAACGCGGAATGAGAGAAACTTGAATGCATGATATTTGCGCCTTGTGTGGGCGAGTGGGAGATGTAAGTCGTTCATGGGCCTGAGGCCCAGCTGGTTCGCCCACATGGGGTAGGCCGGCTGAGCCGAAAATGAGAGAGAGAGGGACGGTCACTTAAGTGACCGATCCCTCCTCTGAGTGCATTAATCGATTAGATCTCTTCCTCTTTCAAGTTCTGTGTTATCCTAGGGTTTCCATTCAGTTGCCTAGGGTTTTGTGGTGTGGGTTTCTCTACGAAGAGAGAAGTCTGTGGAGATCGCGGAGTGCTCGTAACTGCAAGTCGCATTCGATCGTCCCTTCCGCTGCGATTCCATTCAGTTCATGTAATCCCTAAACCTCTGTGTATATGGAATAGAATGCATGTTTCCCTAACAGGGTTGATCTTTGTTCTTTCTTTCTTTCAATAAAGTGATACTATGTATCAAAAAAAATAAAAGGTGCAGACGTCTCTGGATGTTGGCTGGGCATCTGCATGACTATGTAGATGTCTGTCTATGAACAGATACATCTTCAACTTACGTAGACGTACTCTAACAAAAGACTTGGCTTATTTTGCAATTTTGATTAGGCATCTTGCCAAGGCGCAAACATTTTATTTTAGTTTGTGGAATGCTATCTGGATAGGTTTAACCGAAATCTCTAACTACCTAAGTATAGAGATTAAACCAATTAGGTTTTTAGTGACTTTTAATGAGCTTTAAAAAATATGTGAGAGACATTACCTCATAGGATTACAAAGATTACAAAATAAATAACAAAATCTTATGTCTAATGAAGTCGTCTTCTTCAAGATGCTTCCAAGACTTGGTTTCTTCACATGGATCATGGTGAAGTTTTCCATTTAAACTTTGAGACATCCATTATCTTTTGTTCCTTGATAACCCTCTTTGATGCCAAAATATTCATGGAATTGGTTAGTCCATTCACAAACATACACATGTTAGTATTACCAAAATAACCATCAACTAATTAAAGGTTGATTCATCTTCAGAATATGAGGCATAGACCCTATGATCAACACTAAACATTAGGCTACCAAAACTCTTTGAATTATCCCCTCTACCCTTTTTTTGCTAAAGGTCAGCAATGTATTGATTATGTGAAATGTAAAAGAATCAAATTACAAGTAATGGTGAAAATAAAAATCAAAACTGAAGCCTAGGTGAGAGCTAATGAGCTCTCAGCCTAGTTGACACAAAGTTGTCGTCCCTGCTATTAGATACAATGTAGGAAATTCTAAGTGAATCTATAATAAGGACGGCCGGATGCTTCCCAGGAGATAGCATGGGCAAGGAACCTCGGAGGAGAACTCCAGAACTTGGTTGTGTGTTCTTTTGCTGCATAGTTTGCTAGCTTATCCGCAGGCACATTTGCTTCTCTGAAGCAGTGAGTTATGCGTCAATGGATAGAGCCAAGGAATGAGGACACTGACCACCATTTTTGCAACAAGCACCAAAGAATGTTACGCAAAAGAATACATGTTACCACCGCAGCCGAGTCGCCGAGTCGCTCTCGATCCAAATTCTATCAATATTCATCTCTTGAGCTTGCTTCATCCCAACAAAGAAAGCTTCCATTTCTACCATATAGTTGGTACCCACACCTTGGAAAGCCGCAAAGCATCTTGCTACTGTACCTCTGTGATCGCGAAAAATTCCTCTTGCACCTGCTGAGCCTGGATTACTCCTTGAGGATCCATCTATGTTGAGCTCCACCAACCTGTGGGTGGTTGCTTCCAATGAACTTCAATGATATTCCTTGCTGCTGGGCTTTTGATTGAGAACTGTAGGTTTCTTGTCAAAACCAGTGCTTGTACCCCACCCCAAAAAAAAAACAAAAAAAAAAAAAAAAAATCCCTACAGGGCTCATTGCCACTTTAATTATGTTGGATTTCAAATCTGGGACTGTTGCTTTAGATAAGCGTGCTTTTGATTTTCTTATATGTCTCATATTTCTTATCATCATATAACGTAGATCTGTGAATTAATTATTGTCTAAGGGGCGTTGAAATGTTCTTTCATTTGTTTAGTTGCGTTATTTGAGAAACAGTTGAAAATGTATACCCCTTATCTTGGACGTGGCTCCTCTTCGGCGTGGGACTGTGTCAACCGCACATCCAACGGATGGGCTGGCACGATCCACATGTTAGTATACATCCCAATGTAGATCGTGCCAAACCATCTGTTAGGTGTGCGTTGTAAATCCTCCTATGCTTGAGAGGACCCAAGTCCCCCTTATCTTATAAAGGGGAAGTGTAGTCGTTCTATGCACGGGTGCCAATGGAAGCATGTGGTAGCATCAACTGGAGCATCATTTCGCATTTCATGGAAGATGTGGAGTGGTCACTGAAATCATTTTCACCTTATTTAATTAATAAAATTTGTGGAGAGATTCTAACCAAAAAAAAATTTTGTGGAGAGAAACAATTAAAGGTCAATTAGTTGGGTGAATGGTCAATTAATGGAAGCTCCACTTTGGCGGCTTACGTTGCAATGGAAAACTCTGGACTTGTTCTTTACTGACTATTGCATTCAGTTATCTCACCCTGTTAATGTCGTTTTTGGTGATTATGCCCTGAAAGGAACATGAGAAGTATTTTATCTTTTTCTGAGTTTTGAGTCAAACGTGAACTATAGAAAAAATCACAATCAGGATCCTCTACGGGCGGGCAGCCGAACGGCCAGCATACGACCTCACATAGGCAGTGGCTGACGTGTTCATTTCACCTGGCTGTGTGAGGCCACACGTTAGCCGCTAGGCTGTCCGGCCGTAGAGGATTCAAATCCCTAGAAAATAACCCTTTCTGATCAGTTTTGAGTCATACATTGCCTATTTCAAATCTGGATTTTTCAATATATTGTTACAAACGCAAGGCGTATATGGACAAATTATAATGAAAGATAGCACGCATAGAAGTCAAGGCGATGTGTCCAAAGCTTCCAACTCATATTCAATCTGACCAATGACCAACAATTCCAAGTCCATATATCAGTGTTCATCCATCTATTTTATTATGAAATAAGACTAATTCAACTTTTACCAACGACTATTGATCATATCACTGTCGAGTGTTGCAAAGAAAATTTTTTAGGGTTTACATAGATGTAATTCAGGAAATAGAATCTCTTTGTTTCCTTTAGAAATTGATAGCGATATGTCTATTAAGGTTAATTAAGATTAATTCTTTTTCATTGCTAGTGAAACAACTGTCATCTCTCTGTGGATGTAGATAATTTATCGAATCACGTATTTTCTTGCGTTGTACATGTGGTTGTTTGTTTTTTGCATTATGTAAGAGATATCATTTTTACAATCAAAATTCCTTGATCCATTATAAATAAAATTTATAAAATTAGAATTTGGACCAATAGAATTTTATTTTAGTGCTCCAAAATTTTTAAGTAGGAAGAAGAAATGTATGAGGTTAGCAAAGCCCAAGAAGAAATTGTGTGCTTTCTCTCTTAAAAAGACTGACCTGTTTGAAAAAAATATATATTTTAAGGAGATTATTCTTAATAAATTAATCACCCATTAATTTAAACCTTTAATTTTTTTTTAAGTAATTTAAAATATATTACAAAAAAAAAGAAAAAAAAGAAAAAAGAATATATAAAGGATAAGTGACCCTAAAATACTTCCTTTAGATAGACCCTATAGAGGAAGTAAGAAAGCCCCTTAAAACAAGCAGGACAACCCTACCAACAAAACGAAAAAACAAGCATATTAGAATCATCCTTCACAAAATTACGAAGCTCATCTGAAAATTACGAGGGTAGAAGATGAATTCCGAAGATCTAATAGCCAACGAAGCAATACCAATTGATTCTGCTCTCTCCAAACATGTTGCAACTTGTACCAATTAAACATCTCAAGTAGGTGAAGGGTTGAGCTCTTTAATTAACACTTTCCAAGCCCATATATCTTCTTCAATATATCAATGGCCAATTACGAATTTTATATAATGGAAATTTTGGACATAAACAAGACCACTATAAATGGTGAGCATCTCCATGGTGTAATACAACCTCTCTAGGGTGAAGAAACCAAATCATTTTCATGGTTTGTCAGGCAAAATTTGAATTATGCTTAGGTTTACTTGGATTTAATATCATGTAAGATAATTCATTGCTTCAGAGAATCCAATCCCATTGCGGATTTTTTGGCTAAATTAGCAGTAGATAAATTAAGGTTTGTCCATATCTTCTAGGACTTTCCCTTCCGATATTTTGGAGGGATTAAAGAAGGATGAACTAGGCAAGCCTAGACAACATTTCTCTAAGTGATCATGTATCTTCTTTTCTTGGTAGGTACAGTTGCTTTGTTAATGGCCTTGCCGAAGGTGGGGCAGCTTTTCCTTGATTGTTTCTTTGTAATTGTCTTGGGATGCTTGGATCTTTTTTCTGTATCTCTTCTTTTATTTAATTTAGTATATTTTGTCAACCTTTAGCTAAAAAAAAGGTAGGGGGGACCTAAGGAAAATTATCTCCAATTCCTAGCTCGGCTCAATTCCTCAATGTTTCTAATAAGGTGGGGTGGGGTGGATCCCACCCGGGCAGCGCATTCGGGTAGGGATAGGATGGTCATTCATCCCCTCCCCTCCCCCCACCCTTTTTTTTAGGGGCACGGAGGAACTTGGCCGGACAGGAAATTAGAGGGGATAAAGATCCGGGGACCTGAATACCCCAATTGTCAGTAATATATATGTTCTTTGGTATCAGCGTGTCGGTAAAGGAGAGAGACGAACACCTTCCTTAACTGCATCACAGATTAAGGCTTGGACCTTGTTCTAATTTTAACAATCCAGAAGTTACATTCCTCCCATAAATGATGAACAGATGAACAGAACAATAATTTACCAATAATCATATCCCAATTGAGTTGCATTCAAACTTTGCTTACACATACATACCCTTATTAATGGCTTATGTAGTAAAGAAAAACAACTATTATACATAGAATTTTCACTCTTCATTAAACAGTACATTAAGAAAAAATCTCTAGTAGCAGTAGCAGACTAGCAGATGATCACAATGAGGAGCGAAGTGAGACGTACTGATCATGGCGGATTTGTTGTTCTTCACGGTGCTGGTAGTAGTAATTCTGATCCATCTGGTTAAGGAAGGAAGCCAAGAGATCAAGCATGGCCAAAGCCTTCTCTGAATTAGGTTTAGAAATATGAAACACATGGTTCTCCCCTTCCACATCCATCAATTCCAGCTTTCCTTTCCACCCACTCTTCTTTAACGTTTCATAATAAAACACACCTCCATCTCTCACCACATCACTCCCTGCAAGAAACACCAACACCCTCTTACAAGCCAAACTCGCCAGATTCTTACAAGCTGCCGGGTTAACTCGGGGGTCATCACAACCACTAGTAGATGGACAAGCTGACAACCACATAAGATCCACGTTTTCCCTTTTCTCTTCCTCACTAGCTTCTGGACCCAACGGTTCTTCTCCATGGAAGTAAGGGTGAACCATACCCAACCCAACAATCTTTACTCCATTCTTTAATGGTGTCTCTACTGACTTCATAGCCAAATTATGGGCTATATTAGCACCTGCGCTATCCCCTGCCATAAAGAATCGGTCAAAATCGGCGTACTTGTTCAGCCATGACTCAGTACCGTTCCGCTTCGAATGAGAAGCGACCCATTGAATCGCTGCCCATGAATCGTCGTAAGCTATCGGAAGAGGGTGTTCAGGGGCTCTCCTGTAGTGAATTGATACTGCAACTACGTTAGCTTTTGCCACTAAAGATGATACATAATTATGGTATGCAGGGGAAAAGGGGGTTTCTATGCAGAACCCGCCGCCGTGAACGTAGATGAGGAGAGGAAGCTTTCGGGTGGAGTTGGTGATTTTTGGGAGGAAAATTCTGGCGGCGACGCCGGTTTCAGGTACAATTAGAACGTCTTTGGAGGAAACGCCGGTTTGGGGATCGATTGAAGGAGGGACGATATCATTTCCTGTGAGCCTATCAATGCTACCATCCTTGTAGATGCGAAAGAAGGGACGGAAATTAAAAAATATTTCAGGTTTAGGACTGCTTGAATCCATTTCAGAATTCATAGTTCAGCTTTAGACAAAGAGAGAGGAAGAGGGGGAGGGAGAGGGAGAATATATACTGCGAGAGTAAGAGAAAGGGGATTAAATTAAATAAAGGGGCAATTACTATCACTATCCTACACTTAGCCTATATGTATTAAAACTACCTTACCTTAAGTTTCTTTTCTGATATTATCTTCATGTTTTTAAATATCCAGATTGCCCTTCCTTTTCACCTAATAACCTGTTAATCTATTTAACCTACCATTATCTTCTACTTTTACTATTTTTGTCATTAAAATATGACAAAAATAGTAAAAAATTAAAGCACCCTCCCGCATCTTCTCTATCCCATTTTTTACTTCATTTGGTTTTTTTTTTCTTTCAATCTTTTATTCAACATTTCATCCTCATCATTCTTTTACGAACAGATCATGGTTCCAAATATCGGTATGGTATTGGCAATACGTAGTAGTTTTACTAGTCATCGATATTGATACCGTGCCGATTCTGTATCGGTAGCATGGTACGGGCAAGGGGTAAAATGGTTAGAAAACTCATTTTTAAGGAGATCCAGGGGTAATTTTGCCTGATACAATCGATCTAGGTCAATACCGTATCAGTATCGTATCGGTTTTGTCGGTTATCGATACCCGTTCTGATACTGTACACGAAAACCATGGAACAGATCGACCCTCTTCCAAGCACCCCACTTCTTCTCTCTCTTCCTCTTTTTATTCAATTTAATTTTTACTATTTTTGAAGAGAGTCGATCTGTCCATGGTTTTAGTGCACGGTATCAGAATGGGTATCGATAACCTGCAAAACTAATACGATACCGATATGGTATCGACCTGTATTAGGCAAAATTATCCCTGAATCTCCTTAAAAAATGAGTTTTCTGATAATTTTACCCCTTATCTGTACCGTGCTACCAATACGGTATCGATATCGATCACTAGCAATATGATATCGATACTTAGAACCACGATCTCTTCAAAGAAGAATGATGAGGACGAAATGTTGAATAAAAAATTAATTAAATAGAAAAAAAAAAAAAGCAAAAAAAAAATTGAATTGAATAAAAAATGGGAGAGAGAAGCGGGTGAATATTTTCGTTTTGTATTATTTTAATGACAAAAATAGTAAAAAGTAGAAAATGAATGGTAGGTTAAATAGATTAGCAAGTTACTAGGTGAAAAGGAAAGGCAATCTAGATATTTAAAAATATGAAGGTAGAAGGAGATGTAAAAGTTTAAAAACAGGGTAGTATTAGAAAAAAAATTGAAGATAGAATAGTTTTAGTAAATATAGATTAAGTGTAGAATAATGATAGTAATTGCCCCTTAATCAAATTTATGGAAGTTGCGTCTCTCCCTCTCACTCTCTAGCAGCTTCATACGTAGTTGAGATCCGACGTTACGTAGCTGCCCTTGTTGACTAAAAAGTTTGAAAATTTCGTTCAAAATTTTGTCACATTTATTTTTAATATTTTATTCTACTTATTAGTCAAAATATTTTGGAAAAGTCCATCTTATCCACTGATTGAGAATTTGAGATAGGAATAATAATAATAAAAATATTAAAAAAAGGAAACCATTTATATCATTTTATATGGAAACAAACTTAGAGGAGCTAATTGAGTTTCCTTCTCTCGACGACCATTCTAGCTTGTTTAAACGCCACGTTCCACTTTCTCAATCAATGAAATTTCCTAGTATTGTAGTGGTTGATGAAGAAACAGATTGGTGTGGAATGGGCGAAAGGATTTCACACAACCATTGAGAGAATTTTTGTTTTTTAAAGGGGAGGGAGGGGGGTGAATTTTTATCGTATGCGGTTCTCTGACCGGTGCGGTTTCCTAGTGCCCCTCACAAGAGGAAGGTGGACCCCACCCAGGCAGAGTGTCGGTCAGGTGCCCCGGGTGGGTCCCACCCCCCTCTTGTGAGAGGCACTAGGGAACTGCACCGATCAGGGAACCGTAGACGATAACGATTGGGGGGGGGGGGGGTGGGCAATTTCTTACATATACTTAGATAAAATCAGAAATTACAAGATAAGTAGGTTTCAAATTTGTATTTTGAAAAGATTTACTCAATCCCCAAGGCTGGTTAGTATTCATGTCATGTAAGAATAAAATAAAAATAAACTTCTAAAATTGCCCCAAAAATCTGTTTTAAACCACGATGGAAAAATAGGAGAGCAGGGGTGTGCAACTTTCTCTACTTGTTGTTTTTTTCCTTTTTTTTTATTCGCTTATTTTTTTTTATTTTGGATCGAGTTTCCTTCCATCCACGGTGAAAGGGATCTCATTTACTGTGGGGTAGGAGAGGGTGGGAATAGGTATTGGGATGGTATTTTGGAACATAGTAAAACCCTAGGAGGGTTTTGTGAACCCTAGGAAGGTGGGTGAACCATCCTCTTTTTTTTTTTTTATAATGTTTTTTTAATACGTTTCTATTGTTTTCTATTCCACCAATTAAGGTGTATTTCCCTTTGATTTCTACTCCTACAATTAAGGTGCACTTTCATAGGATTTCACGGTTTTTAAAACAGATAAATGAGGTTGGGGCAATTTTGAAAGTTTACTTTTTATTTTATTCTTGCGTGGCATGAGTTCTAACCAAATTTGGAATTAAGTAAATCTTTTTAAAACAGAAAGTAGTGGATGTAAAACAAATTTGAAACCTACTTATCTTGTAATTTCCATTCTTATCTGGTGGATCTAAGAAATTTTCTCTTTTTTTTTTTTTTTTTTTTAAATTCGAATATTACCTGGGACCCGAATAAGCCCCTGAGATTTTATTAAAGCCAAAAAGCAAAGGAAAGAACTACAAAAGGGGGGGGGGACAACCCGCCTTATCCCTGCCCATAAGCATCGTACTCTCACCTCAATCGAAAAAGCCAACCCCTTCCCAACAAATAAAAATCTTTACAATCGGAATACAGGAAGCCATGCTTTATCTCCCCTAATAATCCTACTAAGATCTTGTGGAATATCATGTCCTGAGTGAAACAGTGTTTATAGACCTTGCACAAGCCAGATTAGCTAAAAAATCTGCCACTCAATTACTTTCTCTATAAGAAGAATAAATATTAATCCCTAGAGAGCCAGCCAAGTCAAAGACCTCTTAGAACAAAAACCAACAGTTCCACAAATCAATGGATTTGTGAAGGACAAAACGCACCGTACATGCAGAGTCTGAACTTCATGACATCCTGAGAAACCCATGTCTGCGCAAAGCCTAAGACCATCACGAAGAGCCTGCATCTTTGCCATCGCATTAGAACAGAAACCATAAAAGTTTGAAAACACAACAATCAAATTTTCTTCAGAGTCCCGAATAATACCCCCTCCCCCACTCAACCCTGGGTTTCCTTTACTCATACCATCAATTTAACCTATTAAAAGGGGGGCACCACTACACTGGTCGAAGCGCCTTGACTTTCCAGATGGGTGGGACAATATTGAACACTTGCAGAACTAACGTATCCTTCATAGAGAGAACTTTTTTGAACATGGCTGGGTAATTAAACTCCTTCAACCACAAACCAACCTTGGCTATGATCATCGTTGTTGTCCTTCTTTTCTCACCATGTCTCCTATTATTTCTTTCCTTTTACAATGTCTACACTATCAAAGAAGGAACCAGGCTTGTAATGTACTGACACACTCCCCAAGAATTAGCATTAGAATGCCAAAAGGTAATTCTGCTCCTAGTATCTTGGGTCGGACAAATCTCCATGTCAAACAATCTTCCAAAAAAATCCCATACTCTAGAAGCAGTGCCTCCAAACAGTAAAATATGGCTTGAGGTTTCCCTCCAAGGTTCACCACAACAATTGCATTTAGAAGCCATTGGGACCCCTAGTTTCATCAACTCATTATCCGTTGGGATTTTTCCATTCATTAATTGCCATGAAAAAAGGCCAAATTTGGTGGGCAATAAATTATTCTAAAACCACTTAGCATAAGAAATAGGAGCACTCCTGGTACGAATGGATTTCCAAGCCAACTTCACAGAGAATTTTTCATTGGAGTTCTGGGTCCAGACCAACTTATCCTCCCTTTGAGAGATATAAAAATTACCGTCGATTATTTTATCTCTAACCTCAACAGAATCAATAAGGTTTAGGAAACTAGTATCCCATGCACCATCTATAAAAAGAACTTCATTCACTAAAGTATATGGATTAACATGTAAGGCATTGTCCACATAATCTATTAACGAACCAACACCCAACCAATCATCCAACCAAACAAAGATATTGCCCCTACTAATAAGCCATCGACAGTTAGAGAGAAAAACATCTCGAATAAATTTAATATATAGATCCACAACTCTCATGCTCACATGTTAACTTTTTATTTGAAATTGGATTGTCCACACATCATAAAATAAAATTTTTAAACTCCAAAACTATAGGAAAGTGGATAGTAGTGGTTGGAAGCTCTTAGGTATGTAAGATTTCCTCTTAGGTGGACAAGTGCAGTTCAATATTTGGTTTTAAAACAGTTTTAGAGGTGTTAACTAAGAGTAGAGTGAGCTAAATCCAATACTTGTAAGTGATCAATAGTGTAGTATTGGGTCATATTAAGCACACCTTAATGGTATGAAATACAATGTTATGTGTGGACCTAAAACATTATTCCTTTAATGGAAAAGGAAGCCACAATTTCTTTTGTAGAGTTGGTCCTTACCCTCACTCATATAAATAGTTTACCCGGATTCATTAAGTGTTGAACACAAGACATGGTGCTGTGAAAGGAACCAAGAGAGGAGAGCTATTCTACTCAAAATATGAAATTAGGAATGTCATTAAACCCCTTGTACTTGTTGAATGGATGTCCATTGATCTCCATAATTAAATTTTCACATTAGGTTATTCTATCGATGGTATCAGAGCTGGTTCATGGAGACTAATAGGCTACTAGTGTTATTTTTTATTTTTTGTATTGTTGTTATTGTCGTAGCCATGGATCCAACCATGGCTGCAGTTTGCTGGGCTAAGTGGTGGTGGTCTTCTGTCAAGAGGATTTTTACCCTCTGTTTTGTGAATCATGGAATAAGGAAGCCCGATTTTCTAATTTACCATTAAAAAAAATTTGTTGAGACCTTGGCCGAAGTCACAACCCTTATGTAGACCGATGACCCTTGTGATTGCAAACCCGGTTGAAGTTTTGTTAGCAATATTAGTTTCTCTTCCCTTATAAAAACTCAGAGAGAGACCCTCTTAAGTCATAGGATCAGGACCAAGTCTCAGTGGAAAATATGGGTCAGAGTTCTCTGTGGGGGGGCAGTGAGAGTACGCATGTTGGCATAATGGGGTGGGACAATCATTTTACCCTTTTATGTCTAAGAGAAAACGGTATACTCTCCCACAAAGAACTTTTCTCCAAAAAATTATTAAGTCATAGGGCAAAAGAACATTATCTGACCCATGAGACATACATCTCTCCTGCATCTAGAGACAAAAAATATGCAAAAGTACTACACTAACCCCATAAAAATGTAGAAATCACGCCCAAGATGATGCTTGTCCATGTTCCATTGGCCAGCATGCGCATGTAGGCTCTAGAGGCCCAGACAACGATCTCTTTACTTTAATGGGAAAGGAAGCCCCAATTTCTTTTATAGTGTTGGTCCTTACCCCCACTCATATAAATAGTTTACACTGGTCAATTAAGTGTTGAACATAGGGAACCTAAGGGTGTGATGAGAAGAGGATAGTTAAGGCTAACACAGAACATGGTGTTGTGAAAGGAACCAAGAGAGGAGAGCTACTCTACTCAAACTATAGATTTAGATATGCCATTAAACCCCTTGTTCTTTTTAAATAGATGTCTATTGATCTTCATAATTAAATTTTCACATTAGGTTATTCTATCAATGGTATCAGAGCTGGTTCATGGAGATGATTGATAAGCTGCTAGTTTTATTTTTTATTTTTTGTATTATTGTTATTGTCGTGGCTATGGATTCAACCATAGTTGCAACTTGCTAATAAGCAAAATTATAATGGTGGACTAAGCGGTTGTGGTTATTTGTCAAGAGGATTTTTACCCTCTGTTTTTTGAATCATGGAATAAGGAAGCCCAATTTCTTGATTTACCTTAAAAAAATAAAAAACGGTTGAAACCTTGGCCGAAACCACAACCTTTGTATAGACCGATGACCCTTATGATTGCAAACCCAGTTGAAGTTTTTTTACCAATATTAGTTTCTCTTGCCTTAAAAAAAAACTCAGAGAGAGACCCTCTTAAGTCATAGGATCAGGACCAAGTCTCAGTGGAAAATATAGTTAGAGTTCTCTATGGGGGGAATGTGGCATCTGCATATGTGTGGGGGGCAATGAGAGTGCGCATGTTGGCATCATGTGGTTGTGTCTAAGCGAAAATGGTATATTCCCCATAATGAATTTTTCTCCAAAAAATTATTAACTCATAGGACAAAAGAACGTTATCTAACCCGTGAGGCATGCATCTCTCCTGCGTCTAGACACAAAAAACACACAAAAGTATTACACTACTCCCATGAAAAGGTAGAAATCATGCCCAAGATGATGCTTGTCCATGTTCCATTAGTCAGCATGCGCATGTAGGCTCCAGAAGCCCAGACAACGATCTCTTTCCTTTAATGGGAAAGAAAACCCCAATTTCTTTGGTAGGGTTGGTCCTTACCCTCACTGATATAAATAATTTACAATGATCCATTAAGTGTTGAACATAGGAAACCTAAGAATGTGATGAGAAAAGGGTAGACAAAGCCAACACAGAACATGGTGCTGTGAAAGAAACCAAGAGAGGAGAGCTACTCTACTCAAACTCTGGATTTAGGTATACCATTACCCCTTGTTCTTTTTGAATGGATGCCCATTGATCTTCATGATTAAACTTCCACATTAGGTTATCAATGGTATCAGAGCTGATTCATGAAAATGATTGATAGGCTGCTAGTTTTATTTTTCATTTTTTGTATTGTTGTTATTGTCGTAGCCATGGATTTAACCATAGCTGCAGCTTGTTGATAAGCAAAACTATAATGGTGGACTAAGCGACTGTGGCCTTTTGTCAAGAGGATTTGTGAATCGTGGAATAAGGAAGTCCAATTCCTTGATTTACCTTTAAAAAAAAAAAAAACTATTAAGACCTTGGCCGAAGCCACAACCCTTGTGTAGACCGATCTCTTGTGATTGCAAACCCAATTGAAGTTTTGTTACCAATATTTGTTTCTCTTGCCTTAAAAAAATTCAGAGAGAAACCCTCTTAAATAATAAGATCAAGACTAAGTCTCAATGGAAAATATGGGTCAGAGTTCTCTATGGGGGAGTGTGGCTTTTGCATATGTGTGAGGGAAAATGAGAGTACGCACGTTGGCATCATGGGGTTGTGTCAGAGCAGAAATGGTATACTCCCCCACAATGAACTTTTCTCTGAAAAATTATTAACTTGTAGGGCAAAAGAACGTTATCTGACCCGTGTTGCATGCATCTCTCCTGCACCTAGACACAAAAAAGACACAAAAGTACGACACTGCTCCCATGAAAAGGTAGAAATCACATCCAAGATGATGCTTGTCCATGTTCTATTGGCTAGCATGTGTATGCAAGCTCTAGAGGCCCAAATAACGATCTCTTTCCTTTAATGGAAAAGAAAACCCCAATTTATTTGGTAGGGATGGTCCTTACCCTCACTCATATAAATAGTTTACACTGGCCCATTAAATATTGAACATAGGGAGCCTAAATGTGTGATGAGAAGAGGGTAGACAAGGCTAACACATAACATGGTGCTGTGAAAAGAACCAAGAGAGGAGAGCTTCTCTACTCAAACTATGGATTTAGGTATGCCATTAAACCTCTTATTCTTTTTGAATGGATGCCCATTGATCTCCATGATTAAACTTTCACATTAGGTTATTTTATTAATGGTATTAGAGCTGGTTTATGGAGATGATTGATAAGCTGCTAGTTTTATTTTTTATTTTTGTATTGTTGTTATTGTCGTGGCCATGGATTCAACTATAGCTGCAGCTTGCTGATAAGCAAAACTGTAATGGTGGACTAAGCAGCTGTGGTCTTTTGTCAAGAGGATATTTATCTTCTGTTTTGTGAATTGTGGAATAAGAAAGCCCAATTTTTTGATTTACCTTTAAAAAAAAACTGTTGAGATCTTAGGCGAAGCTGTAGCACTTGTGTAGACTGATGACTCTTGCGATTGCAAACACAGTTGAACTTTTGTTACCAATATTAGTTTCTCGTGCCTTAAAAAAATTCAAAGAGAGATCCTCTTAAATCATAGGATCAGGACCAAGTCTCAGTGGAAAATATGGGCCAAAGTTCTCTGTGGGGAAGTGTGACTTCTGCATATGTGTGGCAAGCAATGAGAGTACGCACGTTGGCATCATGGGGTTGTGTCTGAGCGAAAATGGTATACTCCCCCACAATGAACTTTTCTCTAAAAAATTATTAACTCGTAGGACAAAAGAACGTTATCTGACCCATGTGGCATACATCTCTCCTGTACCTAGACACAAAAAACACATAAAAGTACCACACTGCTCCCATAAAAAGACAAAAATCACGTCCAAGATGATGCTTGTCCATGTTCCACTGGCCAACATGTGCATGCAGGCTCTAGAGGCCCAAACAACAATTTCTTTTCTTTAATGGGAAAGGAAGCCCCAATTTCTTTGGTAGGGTTGGTCCTTACCCTTACTCATATAAATAGTTTACACTGATCCATTAAGTGTTGAAAGAAAACCTAAGAGTATGATGAGAAGAGGATAGACAAGGCCAACACAAGACATAGTGCTGTGAAAGGAACCAAGAGAGGAGAGCTACTATACTCAAACTATGGATTTAGGTATGCCATTAAACCCCTTGTTCTTTTTTAATATATGCTCATTGATCTCCATGATTAAACTTCTGCATTAGGTTATTCTATCAATGGTATCAGAGCTAGTTCATGGAGATTGATAGGCTGCTAGTTTTATTTTTTATTTTTTGTATTGTTGTTATTGTCGCGACCATGGATATAGTCATGGCTACAGCTTGCTGATAAACAAAACTGTAATGGTGGGCTAAGCAGCGGTGGTCTTCTGTCAAGAGAATTTTTACCCTCTGTTTTGTGAATCGTTGAATAAGGAAACCTGAGTTCCTGTTTTAACATTAAAAAAAACATATTGAGACCTTGGCCGAAGCCACAACCCTTGTGTAGACTGATGACTCTTGTGATTCAAAATTTGGTTGAGCATCATAAGATGCTAGCTGAAGTTTTAACCCCAGTGGATTAATCACCGATATTTTTTCGAGCCAGTAGTAGCTATATTGACCGCTGTAAAAAAATAACAAAAAATAATAATAATAATAATTGCAGGCTCTGGTTTGCATAAAGAAACACCACAGTTTATGTTTTTCGGGCATCGAACCACCATCATAATGATCACCAAGATCTATTCTCCCGTCGATGGGAATTTTGGAGCCAGACGCAGCTCCATTGGCCACCATCTATAGTGGATTAATTTATAAAACCCGCAAGGGTTTTCGCCTAATTAACCATGGCTATTGACTCTTATTGGTATCTGAGAACAAATCGTGGTTATCGGAGGAGGGTGGTCATTTGCCACTGATTTTAATGGGCCATTGGCCTTCTGGTTTGGCTACCGCAAGAGGCGGCAGTGAGTTTTTTGAAACCCTAAAGCAAAAGGATTTTTGTTTTTGGATTTCTCGATTTGGGGAAGAAGGAATAGGAATATTACTTCTTCGATTCCTTTTTTTGTTTAATAATACCAATATGAAAAAAGGAACGCCACCCGATCAATGTTGTGGTATGTACCTATGCCCAGACACAACCGGATGTGAAATGACCGACATACTCCTATCTTTTCATGGGGGTGGGATGCTCATTTTGTGCCCAATTGTGTCTGACCGTTGGTACACGCTACAACACATGACCTGGTGGCGTTCTTTCTTCCAATAATAAAATAAAAATAAAAAATTTAAATTAAGTAATGGGGATGTTAGCGCTAATGGGAAACTATGTTCGGCTTGGGCCCAAATACATTATAAAGGGGATGGATGGGCATGCATTGTTGTGGACCAAAGGTCTTGACCTGAACGGACGGACTTAGAGATTTAGCCTAGGACCAATCTAGACCAGTCATCATTTTAATAATCAATTTTCTTTCAATAAGAACTCAAATGCATTCCTTTTCTTTATTTTGCTTTAGAATTTTTAGATCCTTATCCCCACTTTTGTCAGGAAATCATGGATTATTATTATTGGGCCAAAGAGGAATATAAATCGTTTTTCGATTATGAAATAAAGGGAACTGTTTGAAAATGACTTAAACCTCAGATAATAAAGAATCAATGTATCCATTGATCATATCATTTTTATCTATCCCATTGTAATAGAGATCATTGGTTTATAAATGGTTTTTGTGGTTATTGAATATTGGATATCTTAAGGATTGAGATGCCAATCGAAACAATCCCATCTTGTCTGATATCTGTTTTGGTTTTTCAGATCCCTTTAACACTATTTTTGTAGTCCCTACCAATACAATGCAGGCCGTCGGGGTTGGTAGTTAAGTCACTCATACAGATGTATTAATGAGACCTTTTGTTAAGAGATTCTTAGAAATGTTTTCTATTGTTGGGTTCAGTATGCAACGCAATGATTCAACGCATTTCTAGTTAAGATGAATTCAAAATTAATGGGGTTATATTAATGACTTTTCTTTGTTAAAATTTCGTTATTCTCTCATGACGTTTTAGCACTTTCTAACATGCCATGTGTATTTTATGGGACAAAAAGCATTTTTCTGGAAATTTATTCAAATAAAATAAGCCTATTTAGTTTTTTGGTGGCTTATTATTATAAAATCCATTAAATTGTTAATATAAGATGGATCTAAGCCCATATTACTTTTATTTGTTAAGGGTTTATTATTGTTTTGGCCAATAAGACATTTGGTCCATGTGTCCTATTAGAAAATGAATTTTTAACTTTGTTTGCTATCTGCCATGTTTTGCATGTTCCCAAATTGACTAGTCGAACTGGTGGGAGGGTGGATTATGTACTCTGCACCATTTTATACGATTAGACTAGTGGGGCAATGTAATTTAATTATAAATTTGATTCAATTTGTCTGATTTGATTCAATTCAGGCTAAAAATTATTCATAGAAATTGATTTAATTCGTTCTATTTACATAAATAATTTTTGTCTGAAATGATTCATGGAAAGGTTTTAGAGAAATGTTTCAGCTTCAAAAAATTATTCTTGTTTCAGAGAAACTATTCTTATTAAGAGAATTATTTTTATTTTAAAAACAATTTCAAAAAAATAGATTTTTTAAATTAATTTAAGCTATTTTTAAGTCATTTTTAAGCCAATTTTGAACCATTTTGATCTTGAATTTAAAAGGTACCTTGACCCAGTGCGAGTATAAAATTTTGATCCAATAAGAGGGTAATTTAATGTTTCATATTGTGACAGGAATATATTACAGTATACTATCAATTTAAGGGACATTAAATTAAACTCTTACATAAGGATCCATTTGTCTGCATTAAAAGTATCCCTTTGGCCTTTAAGGTGTTGTAGTGGGAGTATAAAATTTACGTCCAATAAGAGAATAAGTTAATGTTCCATATGGTAACAGGAACATATTAAAATATATTCTCAATTTAAGGGACATTAAATTAAACTCCTACATAAGAGGCTGTTTGACTACATAAAGTATTTTTTGGTTGCATAATATGTTGTATGGTTGTATAAAGTATTTTTTGGCTGCATATTGGTTGTTTAATTGTTTAATAATTTAATATAATTATTATGCATTGTTTTCATTATGCTACGTCACATACATGTATGATATGCAAAATCACATTTTGAACTATTGTAAGTTTGCATTTAGTGTTGTAGATATTGAATTTTGTCACCCCCTGGCGATGATGACGGGATACGGACGATGGACGCCACACCTTCCTCCCTTCCCAGGAACAAAAAAGACAGGGCCCATGGGCTCAAATACACTCCAATACCCAAAAAAGCCAATTTTGGCCCAAATAAGTGGAAAAAAGAGAAATTTCACTGACCACGGCACTGTGGAGGCCCCCCATAGCAGCCAAGTACAAAATCACGGTGCTGGGGGGTTTTCTGACGTCGACAGGCTGACATCAGCCACGACGCCGTGCCAGGGGCCACCACAGTGCCGTGGTGGTCCACCACGGTGCTATGGTGGTCCCCACCTGGCCCATGGAGGGGTCCCCCTCCCCCCAAACCAGAGGTTTTGGGGCAGAGAGACCCTCCCAGCTCGTTTTTGAGCCTTTTTTCCCCATTTTTTCCCCTATTGAGTGTCTGTTGGAGCGAGACTCCGAATGTATGGGTAGATCCGTCTATTACCCACTCGAGTAAAAGAGCAGTTCCCACCTCTCTATCTCGTTATCCCGTCAGTGCATGGATAACGAAAATCTCCTTCGCAGCCGTTATTCTGTCCGCATACAGATAACCAAAGAACATTCAAAAAGAGCCGTTACCCTGTTTAGAAAAGCCCGTGTTGGCCCATTCGTCCGTCTGCCCTGAGCTAGGGAATCGCTAAGATCCGAGGTACACTCGCATAGAGGTACATTTAGTACATTTCCATCATTTACCATGTAGTTTTTTTTTGTGATTTATCATTTAGTGTACATACTATAAATGCCTGTATAATGTACATTATGTAATTTCATAAAGAGAGAATATTCCCCCCTTTTAGCATCTATAACAGAAAGACCGGCTCTTGCCAGGCAAGATGGGTGCCTAACACCTTCCCATGCTTGTAACCTGACCCCTTACTTGAATCTCTAACCAGACCATATGGAGTTCTGTAGCCCGTTTCCGTTCATAATGGATAGGGCTACATCTGGTGGGTCCTACGCCCTAAACCTAGGTGGCAACTCTTCATTGTTTTAATATTTTATGAAGCATGACCCCTACCCCATGATGAGGTGTCAAAATGATACCCCACTTTATCAGACCCAATAGCCTGTCGCCAATAAGATTGAGGAAACCTCGTCACAGAGGACCACGGTACTTATAGTGGCGACTTCCCTGGGGACTAAGTGGATAAACGTCCACTTGAGGTCAAGCTTTCTAAATAGATGCAACCAATAAATGCAAGACTATTCTCTCAAATTTTGTAGGAAAACCTATGTGGCTAACTTGTCTGTGTACTAACTGCATCATTTATAGTACTCGAAGTGAAATCAAACGACGAGGGTACTCCCTGTCGTACCTTTACCCCTGGGGAGGTGAGGTACGTCATACTAAGTACTCTGAGATCGGATGACAGCCGCTTCCTGTACCACTTTCATGCATACACGCACGACATGGGAACACATTTACCCCGTGGTTAATCGTTGGACCCCATAAGTAGTCATGGGTAATTCGCGGCGAACCCACAGCCTTTGATATTTACTATACAAGTTTAGAATCACCAGCGAGGGTAGTCACTAGTGTGCTGTGGGGTGCTTTAGCCACTCAAAAAAGGCACTAGCATGGTTACTCTGAGATTGTGTGACCTACTCTCCAGGTATATTAAAAGAACCACATACCCACAATTCACGACCACGAGCGATAGGTATATCGGTTCTGTCAAGGATGACCTTTTCTGTCCTATCAGCCTACCCATTGCATGCATCATGTAGGAAAATAGACCATATATGATTAGAGTACGACCAAGATTCTAAAACTAGGGTTTCAACCAGCCAGAAAACGAGTTCATCTCAGTTTCGACCATATCTCGGTCGAAACTTGGGACTTTCTCCAGGCTAACTCGAACCTTGGTTTCAAGGCCCAGAAGTTGGTTTTTTGCCCTGATTCTTGTTGTGCTGTCTATTTTTGACATTTTAAACTCAATCCATGCATTAATTTCACATAGAGAACACTAAAAATATTACTTGTGATTTTGATCCAAGTTTGATACTGTATATTGTTCTTGGACATGGTATCAAATAAGGTTTGACGGGAACATAACTCCTTCAATATAAATGAGATTTAAGCAATCTTGGGTTTGTTAGAAAGCTTTGTTTTGATAGCTTTCCAATAAGTCCAAGATTGCTTAAATCTGATTTATATTGAAGGAGTTATGTACTGGTTAAAGTTAATTTGGTGTGCACGAATATTGTCAAAATCACTCTGAATGAAAATAATTTTTTAAACATCAAACAAATGAATATTTTATCGCACTTTTGGTTTTTAGCAATGTTTTGCCATATTGACATTTATGGAATTTTTAGATTTGAGAAAAACCCCAGCATTAGAAAGTTGAAAATTGCACTTACCGTTGAAAATCCAATTTTTGTTCTTGAACTGGGGGTTTGACTTTTTTTCCTTTTGAAATTTTATTTTTTTACTATTTTTATTGATAATGTCTTAAGTAAATGTTGATATTAGACATAACTAAGTGTCTGTCTTGGTTTCTGGCAGGTTTTAGCATTAATACTTGTCTATCCAAGTTTCGAGCCAAGTTTCCCCTAGTTTCAATGGACATATGTGTCGAAACCACCGAAATATGGTCGAAACTGGTCGAAACCATCGAAACTCGATCTAATCCCGGGATTTTATAAAATCCCCCTTCAACTCGTCTCGAGAACCTGGGAAACCGAGTTAACTCGGTGGTTTCAACAGGTTTCGGTCGAGTTTTTGTTCCATGCTTGAGATGGAGAGAAATAAGAAAACAAGAAGAAGAGAAAAGGACAAATCTTGGTAGGGCAGAGAGTATAGAGAGTGTAATTACTTTCTAATCCATTAAAGTTCATAGTCAGTTAAATTAAATGGGGACTTGTATTGGTTTTGTCATGAAAAATTAAAAGATTGGATTTTTTCTTTTTCTCCTATTTTCCCCTTGGAGGAGCGTTCTCTGTAGGGGAGCGTAGGGGCCATGCATGTAGTGTGCGCTGTGACATCTATAGGGTGGGAATTTTGCCTTTCATGGGAGGTGGTAAGGTCATTTCACCCCCATTATGTCAAAGAACATTTTCCATTTTCCCCTTTATAGAATGACAATTGGCATTTTTTTATCCCTAGATCCTTTTCTTTTTCTTTGGTAAAAATTTTCATGTATGGCTGCCATACATGTGCACAATCGACATTAAATACTGTCTGGTTGGTATAAATATCTATGCAAAATGACATAAAAATCCCTACCCTTATTTGATGGAGTCGATGGAAGAATCTCCCATATACGAATACTTTCACTTTTTTATTTTTTTCTCTTATTTTTCCTTTTTCTTCTACATTAATGCCATATTTTGATATTAACATATTAGTATGTCACTTTAAACCTATTTTGGAAAACCCATTTATTCTTATCTTAAAATTTTTTTACAAATAAGACAAGGGCAACTAAAAGAAAATGACCAATTCTAAGTACACCTTTTATAGAAGTGTCATTAGACACTCTCATAAAAAAATTCCCTATAAAAAATCATGTGATAAAGACCAAGCACCCATATACCATTATAATTTCAATCCCAATAAGGTTTTTAGTTATAGATATGGAATTGACCTTCTCAATCAGGTCAACTTGAGTTTGCTCTAGTTCAATCCAGGCATTATTGGTAGGGATGTAAATGAATAGCCGAAATCCGTTTCCGTATCTGTTTAGCACTATCCGAATCCGTCAGAAAGTTAAATGGATGCAGATACGGATAGGCTATGGCTATCAGAAAAGCTATACTTACATGTAAACGGATAAAATATCTGATCCGTATCCGTGTCCATATCCGTTTAGCACTATCCGAACCCGTCCGAAAGCTAATCGGATGAGAATGCGGATATAGCACCATCCGAACCGAATCCGATCCGTTTACATCCCTAATTATTGTCCGAGTTGACTTTAGATCCAATTGGGATTGGACATTTCTATCCCTAAATCCAAGTTCATTTTCTTAACCTATAATGAGAAAAGGTTTGACCCAAAATTTTGTGAAAGATGATATTGCCACAAAGGAAAT
Organism: Telopea speciosissima; assembly: GCF_018873765.1. NCBI lineage: Eukaryota > Viridiplantae > Streptophyta > Magnoliopsida > Proteales > Proteaceae > Telopea > Telopea speciosissima. Next base: position 19,851,294 of record NC_057920.1, on the reverse strand, counting down.
CGATTGTACTTGTATTTCTGTTTTTTAGTTTTTAAAATATGCTTTTTCTGAAAAAGAAAAACAAAGGAAATGAATATAATATATAGACATCTTTACAATTTATGCTACTTCCTCTTTTCATTTGGGTTGAAATTTTTTCAAAAGATATGGTACAGAGCCTCTATTGGACTCACTAATGAACCGCCCAATCACGTATAGTCATGATGAATTAAAAATCATCAGGGGTACTGAAGTAAAATCCCAAAATACCCTCTCCGTAGCCCATGTGCACTTGAAACATTACGATGAATGGATTCATGGCTGAAGGAAAACTCGGCCCTTTAAAGCTTGTGTCCTAACTCCTAACTAGTGATGCATAGGGCTGTAAACGGATCAGATTCAGCTCGGATAGTGCTATATCTGTATCCGCATCCAATTAGCTATCGAACAGATTCGGATAGTGTTAAACGGATACGGATCGAATATTTTATCCGTTTACATGTAAATATAACTTTTCGGATAGCTATAACCTATCTGTATCCGCATCCGTTTAGCTTTCGGATGGATTCGGATAGTACTAAACGAATACGGACATAGATACGAAAATGGATTTCGGCTATTCATTTACACCCCTAGTGATGCATAATGGGTTAACCTTCACTTTAGTGCAATAGAAAAATCCCTCTATCATAACATAAAGAACCAGAGGAAATCCTTCACATTTCCTGACTATTCTCGCATTAGTTACCTTTATCATAACATAAAGAACCAGAGGAAATCCTTCACATTTCCTGACTATTCTCGCATTAGTTACCTTTATCATAACAAAGAGAACTAGAGGAAATCCTTCACATTTCCTTACTTTATTCACCTTCAAGTTTGGTTCACAGTTTTACACAATTTTCAACTTGCAATACCAAATTTGATAATACAACCCATAATTAGATAGTGAGGAGGATAAAACATGTCCACAATGTTTGAGCAACAACAAAAACGGTCACATGACAGATGTTCTGATTTTGTTTCTAAGAAATGTTTTTGCTTATTATTTTACTTATGGTTAGATTATTACTTTAATTGAAGGATTGAGTTTTCCTCCACCCACGGTGAATGGGATCCGAGGGACGGGAGAGGGCGGGAATGGGTATCGGAAATTTATTTTGGAATATACTAAAATCCTACGAGGGGTTTGTGAACCCTATGGATGGAGGAAAACTTTGTTCTTAATTGAAAAGGTTACATCTTTTGTTTGGAACTGCAACAAGGATTTCTTTTTTGAGGATAGGGGACAAGGCCAGAAGGGACTCCCTCACCCTGGCTAAGAGTGGGCATTGGCCAGGTTGGGGAGGCTGAAGGGCTTGCTTGAGCCCAACCTAAGGTCTAGGTAGCCAAGCCCGGCCTGAGCCCAGCTTTCCCTCTAGTTTAAGTTTGTTGAACTTGAGCCCAACCCAATCAAAATTATATATGCCCGCACCGCACCCAAGCTTTGGTTTCTTAGTTTGGGTTGGGCTTGGGCAGCTTTCTCAGTCTTGGTAAAATACCATGGCAATAAAGAACACCCATTTATATGGATAGAAGACTAGCAAGTAAACACATACACATCATCTCCTCACAAAATTATAACTTCAAGCTACTAAACTCTACCACCATTGACATGTATAGGATCCATAGTGATAACTTGGTACAATAATACAATGAGGGTTTTAAAAATTGTAATTCAATTGATCAAATCGGCCGATTCATATCAGGATCGACATTGACTGATCCGGCCGATTCACACCAATTCAGTTCCTTTGATGGCCCAGTTAGTATTTAGTTTGGGTCTGTTGGTGTTCTTGGCAGTGTTGTCATTGTTGACAACAAGGATTTGGCAGTGGTGTGGTTGTGAAGACAGTATTTAGTTGGTCAGCAGGGTGTATCCCCGCCCAGTTAGTATTTTCTTGCTTCTTTCTCATTGGTCCGAAGGGTATCTTTTGGAATTGTATATATATTCTCGTTAAAAGACCGAAAACGCTTCTTTGGAGCCCTAATGGAGAAGGCAATTGAGGAGAAGTTGTCTTCTACCATTCTGACGTGATTCGAGAGCATAGGCACGAAGGAAATTGTCAGAAAACATCGGTTTGGTCGTTAGCGATGGATTCGAGTGCTTGATTCGTCCTGTTGAAGATCCCATAACATTCGTTTGGAGTTGGGAGTTTTCCTTTGAGAAGAGTGGGTTTATAGTCTTGATAGACTTGGCCACATTCTGGTGGTGCGAGGTGAGACTGTAAGAGACTGTGTGGTTTACAGAAAACGTCGTAAAATTTAAGGGAACTGATTCACCCCCCCCCTCTTAGTTCGATCTAGCATTCACAAGGTCCTATTTTAAGCGTTTGAGAAAACTTTTTACATTTTCTCTAACATACAAAAAACAAAAAAAAAAAAAACCCTTGTATGTTAGGGTCATAATCCAATCAAACTTTTTCCAAACATTACAAAAGCTTGGGTCTTCTTCGGACTTTTCAATGCTCAGGGTTGGGTGGGTTTCAGTTTATGGTGGGCCTCAACCCGAGCCCAACCCACCTAGGATTTTGTTTTTCCTCCCAAAGTTTTAAAAAATCTGCCCAAGGCATAATATGGAGTACACATAAATCAAATAAGTGTAACTGAAAGGAAGGATGTAAAAGTAGACGAGAAGCAAAATTAGAACAGAAAAGAATAGGAAATAAACAGATTATGGGTGATTTAGGCTGGACCCGATAGGTGATAAATTGAAAGAGAGTCGTCAAGAGTGCTCGTTATATTGAATTTTAGAGAAGCTAAAAGAACTATGGATAAACCAAATTTTATTTGGAAAGAAGCAGGTACAAAAGATATGGCTGCTTTAAGTTTAACTATTAAAAGTGGGCATTAGACCAAGGTTGAATGGTGAAACATGATTCATATAGCCGACACATTTAGTTGTGGACAGTCTGAGGCAACGTTTGGTATGCATTCTATGTCGATTTCGTATTCTCAGATGATAAAAATAGTTATCAGTGACATAAAAGCAAAATTAATTTTCAGTGATAAAGTGACGTTAAAAAGAAGGGAAAAAGAATGCTAAACAGTCGTATGGTTAGTATGGTTCCTACGCTTAGACACAAACAAATGCCTTTGTGTGCGAAGAGACCATTCAGCCCCAGTGAAATAAAAAATCTCATTCAAACCAATGCCTCTAGACACACTTTTATTGGTTGCTGTGTTGGTGCAGAGGCTACAAGGCCGGTTAATGTTCTCTTGCCCTAAAAAGAAATCAAAAGCAATTATAAAAGAAACATGCAAATGGGTTTTCACATTATAAAAAAAATTTGAAAGTAAAATTGATTTAAAGTAGGGAGAGAGTGTGCTGTTTGGTCACGTGGCCCTTGCACCAGTGCAGGGGGCTAATAGGAGCACTTGCACATGCATCCAACATGGGGGGTAGAGTGGTCATTTTACCACTACCTGTGTCTAGATGTAGGGGACGTGTGAGCAAACAACGTTCTTTTTCCCTTTGAAGTAATATAAAATTATGTGGAACTAGAACATATAGAAGGTAGGAAGGTAATAATGTGCACAAAACACAGAGTGAGAGAAGGAGCGATAGAAGTAAAAAGTGTCAAAGTTAAATACAACTTAAGGGAAGATGTTCTCTGTCCAGGAGCATCGCCCCTACGCCAGCGCAAGTCGCAATGGGAATGCATGTAGAAGCATTTCTTTGGGCAACATTTTCAACTTTAATGGAAGGGGGGGGGGGGAGCGGTCATTTCACCCATCTTTGTATCTAAGCACAGGGTGCACCCTTTCGGATAGAGATCTTTTCGTATAACTTAAACCTCGGTGGTATTTGAATAAAAATTAGAGTAAAATTTATGGGCAAGAGATTGTGGTTTGATCGTGTAACCTCTACACTGGCGCGAGGGCCAATGAGAGCATACACAGGAACGTCAACACGTATGTAATTTTTATTATTTGTAGAGGGCTAGGTGATAATTTCAGGCACTCCTGTGTCAGGGCACAAGAGCCACATAACTAAGCACTATTCTTTTTCTCAAAATCTAATCATCACATTTTTTTTTTTTTTTGAGAGTCATTTGCCACTGATCTGACCAAATCAGATTAATCATCACATTTTTTTTCTCAAAATCACAGATTAAGTGTCCCATCACTTGGTCCTTCACGTCACTGTCTCCTAATTCATTGAATCCTGCTTCATAAGCTTCACAGTTAGTTAACAATAAAGCTTTCTTTTATGGATGATAATTTGACTTAAAAGGAAAATGGTTTTATAAATCAGATCCAAATAGGTGCAATTAGTTAGTTTGATTAAGATCGAAGGGTCGATTTCAGTTATCCCCGACTACTTAATCTGACCAAATTACAGAGTCAGGGCGAGTCCAACCAATTTTGACCAAATCCAATGGATTCAAATTAACTAATTAGAAAATCGATGGATACCAATCTCGAACTTGATTTGGAGTTTTTAAACCTTGTAGTAGTGGTATAATTTTAAACATTAAAGAGGCATGAGATCATGCTTTCCTATTGAAAACTAGTTTAGCGTGTGAAGACATATGATGCTCTCTTCCTAAAATAAAAGCCCTCCTGCCACTTTACATGATTATTGAGATTTTTAAGTATATGATTTCCTACTTGGAAGAGAGAGTCAAGAAAACTTCTAAAAAAATTGCCTATCTTGAAACTGAAGCACAAGAGAATAAGGACACTCTAGGGAGGAGGCCGATAGATAGGTACCAAAAGAGTAGGGTAGGGAGGGGGTTGTAATCAAGAACATTAAATAAAAAAATAAAGAGTTCATAAGCTTGATTTGATTTCTATTGTCAATGAGATCCGTAGGGATGTGGAAGATTTTTGTAGTGCTTCGCCCTAAAGGCCTCAAGTCCCCTAAGAATATTTTTCTCTCAGCTATCTGACAGATTATTCCCTTATGGTCCTACTCATGGTCCTACTCATCTTAGATTCAGCTCTGTTTTATAAGAAAATTATCTCCTCCAGTTATCCAGTCCCCTATTAGGTGGGGGGGGGGGATGGACCTCACCCAAGCAAAGTGTTTGGGCAGAGGTAGGGTGGTCATTGCACCATCTTGTTAGGGGGACTGGGAACTGGACCAGACAGGAAACTAGAGAGGATAAAGATTCGTGTTTTATGTGTCTGCTTTGTTCAACTTTATCTTCTGTTAGGGCTGCAACAGGGTTGGGTTGGGCTGGGCTTTATAGAATCCTAGCCCAACCCTAAGTCCCCTTAGCTGGCCCAGGCCCGACCCGACCCTGACTCAGGGTTAGAAAAATCCAACCCTGACCCGTCGTCAGGGTTGGGCCGGGTTGACCCTAATTGTCCCTGAACATGGGGAGGGGGAAAGAAATGCATGGACTGGAATGGGCCGGGGAGAAAATTATCAATTTTACGTAAAATAACACTATAATAAAATGTATTATATCACTTATTGTCTTTATAAATAATATATTATATAACAAAATGTGGGTGATGTTTAAAGTTCATAATATATATTATATCAGTATATATTTTATAGGATAACTTAAAACAGGGTCAGGCCGGGCCAGATCAGGCTTAGCCTGAGGCCTCAACCCTGACCCGACCCGACCTTGCCTCAGGGTCAGAAATTTCCAACCCTGATCTGTCCGAACCGGACCGACAGGGCAAACTTGCACCCCTAACTTCTGAGGTTTCTTTGTCTAAAGCTTATTTGGATTTGATACTTTTTTCCTCTTGTATGCCTTTTGTGGGTTCTATAAGTTTTGTGAGGGGGTTAGTATTGGCTCAAGGTCTTTGCTCCCGTAGGTGTTGTTCTTGAGATGCATTAAAGGCTCTTTTCTTGATTGTATATATATCCCTTTTATTATTTTTCATAATTTTAATATTACATACAGAAAAAGTTTGGTTTCTATTAAATATGAGTCTAACTCCCTGTAAAGAGTTAAACTGTGGGATTCCCACCCTATTTTTTTTGGTAAAACTCCCACCCTATTTCAAATGTGGGATTTGATAGAAATTCATTCAATGGTTTCCAATCTATGGCAAAATGACTAAAGGAGGACAACTTCTTTCTCAATTTTTATACCAGTTTAGAAATTTAACTAGTGGTTGATGAAATTATCTATTTATTACAAAATTTGTTAGATCACATTTCCTTCTAGCATAAAGCCACAGATATTGTAGGTCATGTTAGGGATGGGGAATGCCAAATCAAAATTTGGTTATTTGAACGCATCCTCACATGCATTAGGGACTTAGGGTATTTAAAACGAAACAAACGAGGGGTAAAAATTACCTCCTTATGTAGTCACAAGTGCAATACTTTTTAAGGATTTGAGCACTTGTGCGGGTGTCTTCACTCAGCAATTTGATCTCTCTCTTTTTGAGCAATGGAGACTAGGGTTCAAATCCCTAGTCATAAGAAAAGAAGAGAAAAAGAGGAATTCGGAATCTGAAATTTCCTATGATCAATTGTTTTTTTGATATTTCCATTCATCATTAATGTATAGATAAAAGAATCTTAATTTCGAGGAAGACCCACAAGATAAGTGGTGAGATTCTGTTGGGTGACCCATGTAGAATTAACAGTGATCTTATGGCTTGGTCTTTATTTAAAATTTGGATCTAATATTTTTGTCGAGCTCAAATAGATGGAAAATTGCTTGTGGAAGTATAAATATTTTTTGGGGCGTTGTTCTCTGTGCCGCAGCGCACCTGCGTCCAGGCACATGGGGGTGGGTGCAATGACCACCCTGCCCCATGCATAGGCTGCCCATGTGCCTGGGCGCAGGCTGCGCTATGGCACAGAGAACATTCTCCCATATTTGTTATTAAGAGAAGTTTCTTTTCACTATATATCATAATGCCTATTCGATAAGTGTAATAATGATGAAAGAGGTGTTTCAAACATTCGTCCTATGGGGGAAGAGGGAAGAGTACTAATAGTGATAGAATCATGGGTAAATCCTTTTCCAAGGGGGAAAACTTTTTCCTTTATTTTTTTTTTCCTATGTATTGCTAGAGGATAAATCTCTTTTATTTCATATATATTCTTTGGGGCGATGTTCTCAGCCCAAGAACGCATCTAGTTGCAGGCTACGCCTAGACACATGGGGTGACAGAATTTTAGTCATTCAGGGGGTGGGCCGGGCATTTCACCCAACCCCTTGTGTCTGGGCGCATCATGTGCTCCCAGAGAACATTATCCCATATTTTTTTTTATCAAGTTTGTGACTTATCCTTTTCTATTATCATATGCACAGAGTATAGTCTACTTGCCTCTTTCTGTTTTCTTTCCTATTTCTTTGGAAACAATGAACCCAACAAGAAGAAGAGCAATATTAATGGTGTAATTTTAAAAATAAAATCATGTGGGGATACCTTAGAACAATTAAGTTGAATCCAATGAATAATATTTTAAATTTTTCCTCAGAATATGCTGCCTAGAACAATTTATTTTTTCTGCCTTTTCGAATATAAAATAACCTTATCAAGTATAGGAATAAGAATCTTTTTCCAAATATTTAGTCATTAGAGATTTAACTTTTCTTTCAGCATATAAATTAATTCATAGATTATAACACAATTCATATAAAATTTTGGGAAAAGGAACTTTAACCGGTATTGTGTGGGGACGTATACCTGTGCCCAGACAACTCGACATGAAAAGACTGCCGCACCTCTGGACCTTTTCATCTTTCCAGGGGGTGTGGTAATCTTTTCGCGTTGGGCTGTGTCTGGGCTTAGGTACACGTAACAAGCCCACACATATAGTACGGGTTAGCTTTCTTTCTCCCTAAAAAATTATTGAAGATTCTTGGGCAAACTTTAATAGTAGCTTGTTTTAAGGTACATATTCTTTGAATTTGTATTTAAATACTGTTTTTCTTTGTAAATGGGTTGGTTTTGCTAAGACCTATTTCTAAATCTAAAACTTTATTGAAGTTTACATGAATAGATTAAGTAATTAGATCCGTGCACAGCACACGCTCATTTAATACTATTAATAAGATAACTGTTGTCAGCTGGTTTGTTATGTTCTAATTTTTCTTTTCTATGAATTAGATCCGTGCACAGCACACGCTCATTTCATACTATTAATAAGATAACTGTTGTCGGCTGGTTTGTTATGATATTGCACATCTGGGCTTTGGCCTAGCAGTTTGGCATTGCTTAGTTGAAAGCATGTCCGAGGTTTGGTCACTTGATCAAATTCCCACAAGTGCACCAGTGCTTGCCCTACCCCTTGGCCCACTAGGCACCCACTCCCTCTCCGGGCCACCATAATGGTGAGCCCACTTGGGAAGCTGTTTTTCGTCCATTGGTCACTTTCTTTATCATTTATTTCACCACTTGCAAAAATAAAACTTAGCCATTGTCATCTTTCTAATGGTCCATAAAAGAAGTCATCATCTTAAGAAGCATAATTACAAAAAGAGAGAAACAATGCCACTCAGTCGCGCATTGTGGTGTGTCCCTGCGCCTAGACACAAGCGCACGAAATGATCGATGCACCCTTGATGATTTTCGTCTTTTCAGAGGAGTGTCCCATGTCTAGGCGTAATTTTAAATTTTGAATTGACGATCCAATGGTTGGTAGATGGTGACAATTCAAAATTTAAAATTATCGCTCAAAAAAAAAAAAAAAAAAAAAAAAAAAAAATACCAGGCCACCATCTACCAACCATTAGATCGACATTAATTTCACGTGACAGCCTGTGAATTGAAAGTAACACGATAGCCGCTCAACTCTTGCCCACAGAGGATCCAAATCCCTGTTAGAATACTTAGGGGCTATTCGAGAATCAGAAAGATCCTTTTTGAGTTTGACTTTGTAATAAGTTTGCTGTGATGAAATGTTAAATACTTAATTTATCTCCACGGACATCACCAGCATGTGGTCTATAGCAGTTAACAAGAAATGTTTTATTTAAACCAAGTTGTGGATGATTAACCTGTTTCTTCAACAACCAAGCGGCTAGAACTCTGTCACTTAAGCCTCATATATTTGACTGGACACTCATCTTTTTCTTTTGATTAATTTAAAAATTTGGAATAAAAGGGAATCGAGGTGCATAAAGACCACCTTATCCCCATTCGGGCAAGACACTCGGGTAGAGATAAGGCAGTCTTTGCACTCCTCGATGTGTGTAGGACGCACACCGAAGGCGGAAGTAGAGGATGTGAACTCAACAAAAGGTTAGAAACAAACCATGCCAGGTTAGCTACACCTACACAAGGTCACAAGGAACCTTCCTTCCATATATCAAGGTTCAAGTAAGTGGAATCATGGATCGGCTTTAACCAGTTGGAAATTGTACATAATAGACCAGAATCGACATGAACCCTAGAAATCCAGTATGAATCCAATATGAGTCAACTGATTAGGATCAACAGGAATCGGGATCGGTCAAATTCCGATTTAAATCTACCTATTCAACCTTTCAACCCATCGCATTCTGATATTTAAAACCTTGTTCCATATACAAATCACAGCCTCCCCGTGACCACAAAGGAAAACTAAAATGGAGGAAATGTTAGACGCAAAAATTAGACAAGTTCCTCTCTGAATCTGCCATGGATGCACTTCAAATGTTCTACTCACATTGTGTGCTAAGAATCTGCAAGAGTATTGCATTAGATTAAATACCGAAAAATGAGAGAATACAAAGGATAAGTATTGGCCGGGCTGTTGATTCACCCTTGGCATAGTAATTAGAAGAAAAACAACCTGATAAACCTAAATTCACCCTGACCAATCAGGGAACGCCATGTGTCCAAACCCAATAAGGAGGCCCGGTTCAGGACAAGAACCCAATAATGAAGAACCAAGTAAGGATTTGACCCAACCCAGCATGGGCACCCCGGGCGCAGATCGTGGGCGCGGACCCGGACTTGGGCATGACATCCCCGGCAAACGTCATGTCCACACACATCATCTCCAAGCACAAGCTCCCTTGGATTGACATCAACAAGACAACATCGCCAAGGACTCTAGGCCACCGCCTATCGAGTCACGTGGAGTGAACGGACTCATACACCATGAACTTCATCTACCACGTAGATGAGTCTATCCATCAAGATTACTAAGGCCAGCCAGACACTACGTCCCATAGGAAGGCAACTTTCAAAGACATCACGTCTCTAAGGAAGGCAACTACCTAGTCTATCAAGGACACTACATCTCCTGAGAAGACAACTACCTAGTCTATCATTGACACTACATCTCCTGAGAAGACAACTACCTAGTCTATCAAGGACACTATGTCTCACGGGAAGACAACCTATCAAGGAGGAGCCCTGCTACTCAGGGACTCTATCACCTACGACAAATACTCTACATCAACTGGGACTCTCCACACCGCCATACACTACTATAAAGGGCAAGGTACACAGTCCAATCGAGGGACATCTTAACTCATCTCGAATACTACTATTCATCTATTTGCTCAGAGGGATCTAACTTAGGCATCGGAGAGTCCTAGGCCGGAACCACACCGGTTCTCCTTTGTCACCCCAGGGTCTCTTGCAGGTTATAGCACTCGAAGGACCGCTGACCGATTTCTTGACGCAACAGATTGGCGCTGTCTGTGGGAACGACGCTAGCCATTACCTTTACTGTTTCCATAATTGTTCATACTATGGTACTACGAGGCAAGAAGACCGCTCCCTCCACCAACAATGCCCCGAGGGAGGGGAATGGATCACCTCCCCCAGAGAGCTCACGTTGCAGAGTCAATAACCAGGACCATGTCTCTCTGGAGAGGGAAATCCTAGACGATGATCAAGTTGCGGTGGTCGAACCCAACAACGAAGTGGTGGTGGAGGTGGTACCTGACCCCAATGCCCCAGCAACTATGGGTCAGATTAATGACCTACAGCGACAGATCCTCGAGGATCAACGACTCTTCCTTGACTACCTGAGGCAACGTGCGATATCACACCGTCGCAGGACGGACCCTTGACGTGAACAGAGCCCCAGGAGGACGCCTCCCAGGGGTGACAGATCAGAGAGGCACACCAGGCAGAGGGGAGAGCCTTCCCAACCTAGGGGGAGATCGACGGATCCTCCAGCATGGTCGAATTAGGGGAGAACACCATCACACCGATCCGTGGTACCTAACCCTGAAGGGTCCATTCAGAGGTCGGTGTTTGATGGTCGACTAGAAGGAAGTCATGTACCAGAGTGAAGCCAGACTTACAGTGAAGGAAGCCCCTCACGGTCAAGACAAGATTCGTCACGACGTGACCCTTCACCATCTAGCCAACAGTCGAGAAGGGATGGGACTTCCAGGAGAGGACGCGAATGGGGTCGGGATGAACGACCCGCCAGACGTGAAACGCGAGATGAAGAGCTAGACAAGAGACTCCGAGAGCTGGATGAGAAACTGGAAGGGTTGAAGAAGCAGACCAAGGGAGAGACACACTCGATACCTGGACAACTCCCCTTCTCAGAAGAGATCATGTCCGCTGCGCTACCGTCCAGGTTCAGGTTGCCTACCTTTGAACTCTACAGTGGCACCACCGACCCTAATGACCATATCAACTACTTCAATGGCATGATGAGTCTATATGGTGGATCGGACGTGGTGTCCTGTCGAGCATTCTTTACATCCCTCAAGGGTGCGGCGACCTCATGGTTCTCTAGACTATGACCGAGGTAGATTGGATCGTTTGCAGAGCTATGCGAGCAGTTCGTGACCAACTTCCAGAGTAGCGTCAAGCAGAAGAAGACCACGGTCAACCTACTGAACGTGATCCAAAACCCTGGGGAGGCCCTCAATGAGTATGTCAGCAGGTTCACCAAGGCTGGAAGTCCGCGACCTAGATGATCAGACCTAGTATGCAGCCCTAGCAGGGGACATCAGAGACATGGAACTAATCAAGGACTTGGCACATCATGAGACCAAGACCATGAAAGAGCTCCTAGAGTGATGTAATGAGTTCGCCAACATGGCCAAAATAGTACAGTCACGGACGAAGGCCATTGAAGGCATGACCCAAGACAACAAGAGGTCAGCACCAGATGACCGCAAGGAGAATAAAAGATCAAGGACTGAGCGACGACAGGAGAAAGGCGATCGCCCATCTGGAAGAAGTGATCGTCGATCAGAGAGAGGTGAGAGGGAAAGCAGCCTAGAGTTCATACCCCTCAACACCACCAGGTCATAGATCCTCATGCAGATACGAGACCTTGACCTAATCAAATGGCCACGACCCATGCTGGCAGGACCTGAGAAGCGTAACCCACACAAGTACTGCCTCTTCCACAAGGACTATGGGCATGACATAGAGGAATGCTATCAACTCAAGAGATAGAGAGAAAACCTTGTGAGAGTAGGGAGTCTGAACAAGTACGTGAAGGGGAGACGTGATGGCTGTTCGGGCCAACGAGATCAAGGACGTGACTGAGAAAGAGAACCAAGGAAGGAAGAAAGAAGAGCGGACCACAATAGGGAGAGAGACCGCACTGATGAAAGAAGAGATGTAGTAGAACCCAGCGGCACCAATGGAGCCCCCATCCTCACCATACTTGGAGGATCGGGGCAAGAATCAACCAGGAAGGCTAAAGCCCATGCCAGGTTCATGGGAGTAGCAGAGAAGCCAAGTAAGATAGCAAAGACCGAGACGGTGATCTCCTTCTCGGATGATGACTTGGAAGGTGTGAGCTTTCCATATGAGGACGCCCTGATAGTGCAGGTGGAGATAGCCATCCGACCCGGGCACAGGGTGCTGATAGATACAGGGGCATCCGTGGATGTACTCTAACTGGAAGCCCACCGTAAGTTCAAATTCGGAGACGATCAACTCAAGCCAGAGCCCACCTACCTCCATGGATTCTCGGGCGCCACAACCTCCATCAAAGGCACCATAGAGCTGCCCGTCACCTTTGGAGAGCACCCTCGATAGGTGACCATCATGGTAAACTTCATGGTCGTCAGGTCCGTGGTGTCGTTCGATGGCCTCCTAGGGTGACCTTCCCTGATAGCCCTTAGAGGTGTGGTGTCTCCACTCCACCTGAAGATGAAGTTCCCCACTGGCAACAGAGTGAGGGAAGTTTGAGGTGATCAGAAGAAGGCCAAAGAGTGCTACGCCACCTTCGTGAAGAAAAACAATGGCAACACACGAGGGATGGCACTATGCATAGAGAACTTAGTCAGTGACCAGAGAGATGAACTGACAGAGAAGAGAGGAAGACTGGTGGAGGACCTCATCCCCTGGCCACTCAGCAAAGGCGACCCTTCCAAGGTCGTGTAGGTTCGCTCATTATTGAGCAATGAGCAGAAAGAAGAACTGGGGCACCTCCTCCAGACAAACATGGATGTCTTCGTATGGTCGACTGCAGACATGCCAGGCATACCCAGATCTATAGCAGAGCATCGACTACATGTAGACCCAACCAGGAAGCCAGTCCAGTAGAAGAGAAGGAATTTTGCCCTCGACCGACAGGCAGCCATCAAAGAAGAGGTCGAGAAGTTGAGCCGAGCAGGGTTCATCAGAGAAGAAAAGTTCCCTACCTGGCTCACAAACGTGGTCATGGTACCCAAACCTAACGGGAAGTGGAGGATGTGCGTCGACTACACTGACTTGAACAAGGCATGTCCCAAGGATGAGTACCCACTACCCAGGATCGATCTGTTGATCGATGCAACTGCAGGACATGAGATGCTGAGTTTCATGGATGCCTACTCCGACTACAACCAGATCCTCATGCATGAGGATGACGAGTCTTACACCGCCTTCCGAACAGACAAGGAGAACTATTGCTATCATGTCATGTCGTTCGGATTGAAGAATGCAGGGGCCACCTACCAGAGGATGGTCAACAAGATGTTCGAGGAACAGATTGGGCACAACATAGAGGTGTATGTAGATGACATGCTCGTGAAAAGCGTCCAAGCCCACCAATACCTGACAGACCTGGAAGAAGTGTTCGCCGTGTTGAGAAGGAACTAGATGAAGCTAAACCCTACGAAGTACGCATTCGGGGTGACGTCAGAAAAATTCTTAGGGTTCATGGTCTCAGTACGAGGAATAGAGGCCAACCCCTCCAAGATCAAGGCCATCCAAGAGATGGCACCCCCAAGGACAGTCAGGGAGGTACAGAGGTTGAATGGAAGGATCGCTGCCCTATCAAGGTTCATGTCACAATCCGGAGACAAGAGCTTGCCGTTCTTCAAGACGCTGAAGAACCTGCAATGTCCTAAAGGCTTTGCATGGACGGAGGAGTGCCAAAAAGCGTTTGAAGAATTGAAGGTATACCTCCAGAACCCACCATTGCTTGGGCGCCCAAAGCCCAATGAAGAATTGCAGATCTACTTGGCAGCGACCCCCGTAGCAGTGAGTGCAGTACTGCTAAAAGAAGAGGGTAAAATACAAAGGCCCATCTACTACGTGAGTCATGTCTTAATTGATGCAGAGACCAGGTACACGAGAATAGAGAAGGTAGCATACGCACTGGTAATCGCCGCAAGGAAGCTCAGACCATACTTCCAAGCCCATACCATCACAGTCCTCACCAACCTTCCACTGAAGAAGGTGTTGCATAAGCCCGATGTCTCAGGACGCTTGATCGCTTGGCCGGTTGAGTTAAGTGAACACGACATCAGGTTCCAACCCAGGACGGCCATCAAAGGCCAAGCTCTGGCGAACTTTGTAGCTGAGTGCACTCTGCCTGAGAACGAGACAGAAACACAAGAACCAGAGGAACAGGATCGAGGATCGTGGGAGATGTTCATGGATGGTTCGAGTAATGCCATAAGAAGCGGAACTGGTTTTATACTTACTAGCCCCGAAGGATTTTGAATACAATATGCTCTCCGATTCTCCTTCCGAGCATCTAACAACGAAGCAGAGTACGAAGTACTATTGGCTGGACTCCGGGTGGCCAAAGAAATCCAAGTCACACATTTATCCATCCAGAGTGACTCCCAGCTTGTAGTGAACCAAGTGAACAGGGAGTATGAGGCGAAGGATGAGCGCATGACATCATACCTAGCACGTGCTCTGGAATTGATCGGGCAGTTCATGAAGTTCGAGTACCCAGGATCGAGAATGCTACTGCAGATGCACTGTCTAGGCTAGCCAATGATGAACTCAAGAACCTAGCTAGTGTAGTGTACGTGGAAATATTGCATGAACAAGCATACCAGGAGAAGCTAATCAATGAGATTGAGGAAGGGTCTAGCTGGATGGACCCTATACTCAACTACCTACAGAACGACTTCTTACCAGAAGATAAGATCGAGGCAAGGAAGTTAAGGATGAGGGCTATAAAGTACACCGTCCTGGATGGGGTACTATACAAGAGGGGGGCCACGACACCGCTACTTCGATGCCTAGGACCCAAGGGAGCCCAATATGGCAGAGGTACATGAGGGGATCTATGGAAGCCACATGGGAGGAAGACATCTAGCTTATAAAATCCTCCGCCAAAGGCTCTACTGGCCAAGAATGCAAGAGGAAGCCATACAGTACGTTAAGGCCTGCGAGCAATGTCAGTTGTTCGCCCCAGTACCCCATCTACCTGCCACCAAACTGACATCGATCCTTAACCCCATTCCCTTTGCCATGTGGGGGGTAGACATCTTGGGAGACTTCACAGCAGCATCAGGCAACCGTAAATACTTGGTGGTAGCCATCGACTACTTCACCAAATGGGTAGATGCCAAACCATTGGCCAAGATCACAGAGAATGAAATGGAGAAGTTCGTCCATGACAACATCATCTATAGGTTCGACGTGCCAAAGATCATAGTCTCCGAAAATGGAAAGCAATTCAATAACCCCAAGTTCAGCACCTTCTGTTAGAGCTACAACATTGACTATCGGTCTGTTTTGGTAGCCTACTCATAGGCCAATGGTCAGGTAGAGGTCACCAATAGAACCCTATTGGACGAAATAAAGAAAAGACTGGAAGGAGCCAAAGAGAAGTGGATTGAAGAATTACTGAGTGTTCTGTGGGCATACCACACCAAAGTAAGGACACCCATGCCAGGGTACGTGAACGGTTATTCCATCAGGGAGACCTAGTCCTAATAACTGCAAGTGCATCACAGCCAAGAAAAGAAGGGAAGCTATCAGCAAATTGGGAAGGACCCCATATAGTTTCCAAGAAGATACGTCCAGGGACATACAACTTGAAAACTCCAGGGGACAAGAAGGTAGACCGTACCTGGAACTCAGAACACTGAAGAAGTATTACCAGTAGAAGCGACAGCACCATCGGTAGTAGCAGTAGCAGTAGCAGTAGATGGCATCACTCTTTCAAGGATAATTTCAAAATTTTCATTCAAAATGAAGAGGTGTTTCGGGAATACTTGTCTTCCTATACCACTCAATCGAATCACTGCCGCTACACCAAGGTGTTATGCCACCGAGGTTTTATGCCTAAGGCGTTATGCCACCAAGGCATTATGCCACCGAGGCTTTATGCCACCGAGGCGTTATACCACCAAGACTTTATGCCTAAGGCCTTATGCTACCCAGGCGCTATGCCACCAAGGCGTTATGCCACCAAGGTCCATGGACCACCGAGACAAGACATCCCTATGGACCGCCAACTACATGGGGTTGCACAGATACGAGAACCATCAAAGCAACAAGGATCAAATGCATGTCATATCAACATCACCCGAAGAAAAAGTCAAGTACATACAAAAGATAAAAAATAAGCATCCTAATCCAAAAGTTCTCATCCAAAAAGTTATCATCCAATAAGTTAACATCCAGAAAGAACATCTATGAAATCATGGGGCATCCAATGGAGGAGCAACCTCTGATCCAAAAGGAGACATCAAATCAGCATCAGCATGAGGAGCAACACTCTCCTCTGGTGTGACCGAACCCTCCTCTATCACCGCAGCGCCATACTCAGGAGGAACACAAGCCACTGCAGCAGTCTCAGGAAGCAATGTGGTAACCTCTGGGAACCCCGAGAAATCATAATCATGGGTCCTCTCTAGGATGTGAACCGCCAAGTCCCTGATGCCTCCATCGTATATCTCCTGGTTGTACTGATGAAAGTATGCAGTGATCTCGGGAGACCGCTGGTATGCCGCTACTGCCCGCTCCCCAGCCTCAGACAACTCCACCTCATGCCTCTGCCTTAAAGCGCGGAGCTCCTCCTCCAAGGCCTGGACTCTAGAAGGACTCTGAGCCGCTGCAACGGTAGCTACCTCGAGCTCCTCCGACAGCCTCTGCTCACGTGCTATAGCCTCCTCGCGGGCAGTCCTAAGCCCCTGGACCTTCCTCTCCACGTTCTGCAGTGCACGCTTTATCTGAAGCTGGCAAAAAACATGACCCTCCGGTCAAAGCACAACCTCAGTAGCACGGTGCTGGACCTAGAAGCAACAGGGTAGACAATAAACATCCCAAGCACAAGAGAAGCAATGACATAAAGAGAATGAGAAGAATAACTCATAGAAGCCATGTCCTGATAGAGACTCTGCGAGAGCGTGGCATCACTGATCCCTTGGAGGGCTGAACGCTCCACGGGAAGCCTACCCAGGTCCAACCACTCTCGACTCACACCACGAGTGGCCAAGGTCGCTCCCTCCAGAAGATCCCACACCAACACCAAAGGAGAAGAGGTCAGGGGATCAACGGCAGTGCTCGCAAGAGCAGAGGCCGCCCCTTTCCCCTTAGAAGGGGGTGGAGCAGTGGACCCGGGGGTGGAAGCAGGAGGAGACGTTTGTGGAAGAATAACACGTGGCCTAGTCCTCACCGAGCTGGGGGATCAGGACCCCCTTCCTCTTGGTCCCAGTGACCGCAGGAGTAGAAGAAGAAGCTGGGGGTACTACACCAGAAGAACTACCCCCAGAAGCAGCAGCCTGAGCGCTCCTCTTCTGCAGATTGGAGCGGAAGATGCTAAGATCTGGCCTGATGTCCACTGCACAACAACATCTAATCAGGGACACAAGGTAGGTTAAAACAGGAATACATAGAAGGAAAGTACATAAGCAAATATCAAAGAAGTCAAGTATCTTACCAGGACTCAACTTCCAAAGACACAAGAAAGCCTCAGAATCCAACTAATGAACATCGAACGGGTCGTATCCCTGACATTGCTGGAGGGAGTCGCGCTCAAAGTCGCTCAACTCAAGAGGGCGGTTCACCCTCTTGATATCAATAACCTCCCAGGTAGACCGCAAGGCACAGTGGGGGACCGTGGCAAAGAAGAAGCGATCCCTCCAATACTTCACCAAATCGGTGACCCCCAACCCTCTAAGAGTTGGGCAACACATGCCCAGGGGTAAGGCATCAATGCTCCAACACAAGCTCCACCAAGCGGGAGACAGGAAAACGAAGACCATGAACAAAGAAAATGCGATACAAGCAGACCTCATCTCCTTGGTGGGAGTAAGCATGGTCATCCGGTCCAGGGACACGAAGCAAGACCTCAGGGGGTATATGGAACTCCTGGTGGAGGGATGCCAAGTCTGAAGAAGTCAAGATTCTAGCAATATGGGCCAACTTGCTCCTAGGGTCGCCAACAGAAGTGGAAGCTCGGGAGGCCTGACGACCTCTACTAGGAGCAAAATCTCCAGAAGCCTCTTCCCCATCACTAGAAACGGGGGAAGGCAAGGAAGCAGAAGTATCCGCTGGGGAAGACGACCCCGAAGAAGACGCCTCAACAGATCCAACTCCAACCGAAGTCGGATCAGAGTCGTCAGAGGAAGACATGAACAGACAAGGAAGACAACAGGTTACTTACTTAGAATGAAGACCTCCCAAGACCAAGCAACCGCAAAGCAGAGAAAGGAGATAACCTGCAACCACCAATGCAGAACCAATAAAAAAAAAAAAAGAAGAAGAGAAAAGAAGAGCGACACGCACCAAGGCCATGGGCAGGTGCGGATCGATGTGGCTGGGCGCGAAGCACCAGGCGCAGGTCGATGGACGGTCAACCCCTGGGCACGGATCGATGGATGCCACCAACCCCTGAACGCAGATCGAAGGATGCCAACCCCTGGGGGCGGATCGATGGACGCCAACCCCTGGGTGCGGATCGAAGGAAGCCAACCCCAGGCGTGGATCGAGGAAGCCAACCCCAGGCACGGATCGAGGAAGCCAACCCCTGGGCGCTGATCGATGGACGCCAACCCCTGACCGTGGATCAAAGGGTGCCAACCCTAGGCGCGGATCGATGGAAGCCGACCACGGGGCGCGGATCGATCACCTGGATCGTCACCCTCTAAGGCTCGAATCACGGGCACGAAAGTGGCTTAGCTACCCACGAGTAGCACACACCCAAGAAAATGGCAGGCACAAGCAAGCAACACGTAGTGCAATGAGCAAGACTATGGGCACTACACCAGGTAAGCACAAAAACAAGGCTAAGTGTCTAAGAAGAATCAAGAAGGCTTGAGACAAGCAAGGTAAACCTGATTGTGGTAAAAGATCAAACATTTGGGGGGCACAATCAAGAGACACAAAAGCCAAGACTCAAGTAAAAAGTGGAAGAAGAAAAAGCCAAAGGGGAGAAAAAGTTAGAAAGAGAGAGAGAGAAGGTGAAAAGCAAAAAGTGAAAAGTGAAATGAAGGCAAAAGTATATATATCTACAAAAAGAAAGAAAAAAGAAGAAAGAGACAAAAAGATGAGGAAAGAGGGATTTGAACCCATAACCTCTCCCTCACTAAGCAAATTGCAAGTACACCCTCTATAAGAAGATTATTCACAACACACCCCTCAATTGATACAAGAAGACAAGGAGTACTCTCTTGAGCACGTTGTTCCAAGAGAGTGGGGGGCAAGTGATAAACCTAAATTCACCCTGACCAATCAGGGAACGCCACATGTCCAAACCCAATAAGGAGGACCAGTTCGGGACAAGAACCCAAAAATGAAGAACCAAGTAAGGATTTGACCCAACCCAGCATGGGCACCCCGGGCGCGGATCATGGGCGCAGACCCAGACTCGGGCATGACATCCCCGGCACACGTCATGCCCACACACGTCATTTCCAAGCACAAGTTCCCTCGGATCGCCATCAACAAGACAACACCGCCAAGGACTCTAGGCCACCGCCTATCGAGTCACGTGGAGTGAATGGACTCATACACCATGAACTTCATCTACCACTTAGATGAGTCTATCCATCAAGATTACTAAGGCCACCCAGACACTATGTCCCACAGGAAGGCAACTTTCAAAGACACCACGTCTCTAAGGAAGGCAACCACCTAGTCTATCAAGGATACTACATCTCCCGAGAAGACAACTACCTAGTCTATCAAGGACACTAAGTCTCACGGGAAGACAACCTATCAAGGAGGAGCCCTGCTACTTAGGGACTCTATCACCTACGGCAAATACTCTACATCAACTGGGACTCTCCACACTGCCATACACTACTATAAAAGGCAAGGTACACAGTCCCGTCGGAGGACATCTTAACTCATCTTGAATACTACTATTCATCTATTTGCTCAGAGAGATCTAACTTAGGCATCGGAGAGTCCTAGGCCGGAACCACACCGGTTCTCCTTTGTCATCCCAGGGTCTTTTGCAGGTTACGACATTCGAAGGACCGCTAAGCGATTTCTTGACGCAACACAACCCAATGAAAACAAGTAGGAACAATTACTTAAAACAATATCTAGGTCTAATGAAAATCCCAGCTGATATCATGAATAACAAAAGGCGGAACACTATCTCAGGTAGTCGACACTCTAGATGTTGCCGCGTGTTTTGTCAATTTATTTGTCACACAGTTTATTTCACAATAACAATGGGAGATAGACTGTGAAATACTATCCAAATAACCTTTGAAAAACCATCACTTCTGCTGAAAGCACCATGAGATTTTTTGGATTTTGATACAACTCACCACTATTTGGGAATCGTTTTCAATCCACAATTTGTCTATCCACATAACATAGGCATAATGAAGACCAATCAAGAATGTTGCAAATTAAACTTCGCCATAAAGTTAGTACCTACTCCCTCATCATATACAAAGCTTAGCATTAGGGTACCACCATAATCCCTAAATACCCCACCAGCTCCAGAACAACCCGGGTTACCAGTGACCACATTTTGAAAATCCAACAATAGACTACCCCAAAAAACTTCCACAATCCTCCTAGACGACAGTTTGGAAAAGCTCTCCATTAACTTCTTGGACAAAAGTAACTCTGCCATTGACAAAATATGGATAGTTACCAGAGATGAATAATCTTGAAGAGCACTCAGGTTCGACCCGACCCTGACTCAGGGCTTGGTAACTCCAACCCTGACCCACCCTCGGGATCGGGTCGGACTGACCCTGATTGGCCCTGATCATGGAGTTGGAGGAAGAGAGAGATGCATGAACTGGACTGAGTTGGACTGGGTTGGAGAGAAAATTATCAATTTTACATGAAATAACATATATAATAAAATATTACATCACGTACCATCTTCATATATAATATATTATATAACAAAATATGTGTGAGCTTTAAAGTTTATAATATATATATATATAATATATCCATATATATTTTATAGCATAATTTAAAACATGGTCGGGCTAGTTTGGGCTAGGCCGGGCTAGGCTCACCCCGAGTCTTCAACCCTAGCCCGACCTGACCCTAACTCAAGGCCAGAAATTTTGAGCTCCGATCTGCTCTCATGGCCAGGTATCTCAATCCAAGCCCTATTCAGACACAGGGTGGGCTAGGGCGGGTTCGGGTACATGACTGGCTCCAATTCAAACCTATTGTGTAAACAAGAAGCCTTGCGATCTACTTGTCCAATCTTTTTTTTTTTTTGATGAAAGTGTAATCACACAAACCACACATCAATCCCAAAAGGTTAACCGACTTTCAGGATCGTAAATGGGCGAATATACATAACACACATCACACTCACACATCCGATGTGAGACTAAAACCACACACGGTACACCCTTTCTTTTTTTGTTTGATGAAAGTGTAATTACTCAAACCACACACCAATCCATCGTTTTAGGCCCGTTGGATGCTGTCCACTAAAGCACTCCCATAAATTATTAAAAGGGAAAAACGTCTCAGTAGGCACCTCAGGCTTTTCTTGGGTGGGCACTATAGTACTATAGGGTGTGTGACGTTGTAGGCTGGTTGGTTTCACCAGATATTACCTCTTCATTAGTGATGTCATATCAGTGTCCCCGTGGCATCATCTCTCCTCCATAAATACCCTTCTGAGGCGTGTGGCTTCCACAAGCCTTCTTCATATCCCCTTCATCCATTTTCATCCCTAATATTCCTCTTTGCTTCCTCTCAGTTACTTCATGGCAACCCTAGAAGTAGAAACCAGCAACCAACCAATCCCCAAGGAAACCACACTTGATATACCTGAAAATGATTCTGAGCTTCAGATCAGTGACCAAGAAATCAAAATAAACTACTCCCAAAGGGCACAGTGGCTGAGAGCTGCAGTTCTTGGAGCCAGTGATGGATTGGTCTCTACAGCATCGTTAATGATGGGAGTTGGAGCTATAAAGCAAGATGCAAAATCCATGATTATTACTGGTTTTGCAGGAATGGTTGCCGGAGCGTGTAGCATGGCGATCGGAGAGTTTGTGTCGGTGTACTCGCAGTATGACATAGAGGTTTCTCAAATGAAGAGACAACATACAGCTTCAGATGTTGGAAAAGAAAGTCTGGATGAGGGGGAGAAAAAAGATCTCCCAAGCCCACTCAAGGCGGCTGGAGCATCTGCTCTTGCCTTTGTTGTTGGAGCATTGGTGCCATTGTTATCAGCTTCTTTTATAAAGGGTTATAAGGTGAGATTGGGGGTGGTAGTTGCAATATCTAGCTTGGCTTTGATTGTGTTTGGGGTTTTAGGTGGTGTCTTAGGAAGGGCACCTGTGAAGAAGTCTTGTTTGAGGGTGTTGATTGGGGGTTGGCTTGCTATGGCTATAACTTTTGGGTTGACCAAGTTGATTGGGCTGGCTGGAATATAAGATTAGGTTACCCCTATCTAGCTAGGTCCTCATCCTCTTTTTTTATTTGTTTTTATGATGTAGAATATTTTAGATTATTTCTCATTGCTTTCGTGAGGTGAACGTGGTGGCGGATTCTCTAGCTAAGTAAGCGTTAATTACTAAAGTTTCTGTCACTGCTATAGCTACACCAGATTGTATTGCTGAAGATCTTCGATGGGATATGCACGAGAGACCTCGGTATAGATTTGACTGATCCGTCTGGCGGATTTGTGATTATGTCTCATTTGGATCTCTTCGTTTGTTGATTGTCATGTCGAAGGTGGATAAGTGATTTAAATTTGTGTTTGTATTATACGTTTTTGTAGCTTGGGTATGCCCAGGACGTTAATTTTGTAATATATATATATATATATATATATTTTTTTTTTTTTAATAAAATATTTCGCTGACTGTAAGAAAAAAAAAAATTATGCAATCAAGACGTGTATAGAGAGGCGGATCTCTTTTGCAGAAGAATCTTTCTTTCATTTATCTATTTTTTTTTTGGAAAAAAGTTTTTTATCTGGGAGTGTGGCCTATGCCAGCACTCCCATGAGTCTATCTCTCTCCTCTTCATGTGAAAAGACATCTTTACCCCCTTGTTTTAAGGAGGAAAGAGATAGACACATAAGACTGCTGGCATAGGCCACTCTCACGTACAGAAAACTGCTTCCCTTTTTTTTTTTTTTTTTTTCTTATAAAGATTATAAAGAAATGTAAAATATTGGCTTTCTTACTTAAAGTATCTGTTTGTAGCTTTAAGCAAATTTAGTTAGTTAGACTTCTTTCTCACTTTCTTTCTTTATTTGTGGGTGAGCATCTCCTGATTTTGTTCTTTACTTTATTCTCTCCACGAGTAACTTCAATAACTTGACCGACCCTCTAGAGTCCTCCTTTTTACCTTTTTTAGGGCTTAAAGCCAAAAACCCTTCAAATCAAACAAGTCTCAGCCAAGCCACCCAAACTTACCACATAATTAAGCTGTTATAATAAAGCAGATTTTTTTTTTCAAAGATCACTCACCTTGAAGAAGCAGGCAAATATGAAATTACATAGAAGATTGAACCAGTAACGCTTAGGCAATCTATGGCCATAACTCTACTGGCTTCCCCTGCACGAAATTGAAAAAAAAATAAATAAAGGGTAAAGATTTCCTAATTCCTATACAGTCCCTATTGAAACCATGGGAGATGAAAGGAAACTATATAGCTGCTCTTCTTTCCTTGGCTTGGGTTCCTCTTGCTGTGCCCATTTCTGAATTTCTCTTCTTAACAAAAAGAACTAAGGGGTTTGGGGTTTTGAAGAGAGGGGGGGGGGTTGGGTTCTAGGTGTTTTGGAGCTATGGATATGAAAATGATTGAGGCCATAGGGAGGTCCTAAAAATTTGAAATTTTTTACTTTTTTGATTTGGAAATTGTTCTCTATTCGGCACTGAGCGTGGCCTATATCAGCGTTCCTTGTGTCTATCTCTTTCTTTCACAAGATGAGGATAGAAATATATTTTTAGAAGAAGAAAAGAGAAACAGACACATGAGAGTGTTGACATAAGCCACGCTCCCAGATAGAGTTCTTTTCCCCTTATGATTTATGTGGTTTAAAAAAGTAAGAAAAAATCATAAGTCGGCTAATGGGATGAGAAGAGATTCATCACTTAAAGATAACAGGTGGAGTTGGTGTAGATCTATGTTGACTTCTTTTTTTTATTTTTTATTTTTAGTGTTAGATATGTCGGCTTCAACAAACCTTGCTTGAAGTGATCCCTACACTAAAAAAACATTTATGTAAACTAAACTCATCAAGAACAACTCTCTTCCATTTTGTGAACCAAGTATAGGTGATGAATTGTTGAACAAACGGTGCAAATGGCAGTGACTGTATGTTGGTTGTCATTGTTGTCAATACACTATACCTTGGTGCAGTTCAGTCAGCAGAGGGGCAGTTACAATGGTCAGAATAGTTCAAGCAGCATTCTAGATGAGTTGGCAAACTTCTGGCAGTGCAGACAATGACTGAACAGTTCAGACATCATTTTGAATAAGTTAGCAGACTTCTGGTAGTGCAGACAGTGAGTGGACAGTGTTCCCAGTATCCCCATAGCTCTTACAATGTTCACAGTGGCGAAAACAACATTACAGGGGTTTGGCAGTGTACATAGATTCTTCCACGAGCGATCTCATTTGTTGGGTTCGCAAAGAATCTCTGCGCCACTGCTTCACCGAATCTCATCTTGATCCAATATGATGCTTGCTCATGAAGACACTTTGAAGATTCTTTATTTGAGTCATTGGCTTCTTCGTGTGTCGTGTGACGGAACGAGTGCTATCAAATGGTTCATAATATCGCCAATCGTAGACCTTGTACTCCCGCTTTGGTATTATGCGGTTGTACAAAATGCATGTGAAGATTCCATTTCCCTGGATGAGATCAGCCCAGCAAACGACTGATGCATTTAAAGCGACCGAATGGTCTAGACTACTTCCCGCTTATACCTAAAAAATCGGACGGCCAAAATCAAGCCGTATCTAACAGACCAATGATCGGGAAAAACGTAGTTTGTCATCAACAGTCGTTGCATTCCTTTTTGTAACGAGATCCGAATCCAACGACGCTGATTAAGTGCGATTGTCACTGACCATCTAACAGGGTCTGATAGAATTAGATGCTCTATATTTGATGCGTGTCTGGAGATCCAAATCTAATGGTCCCTGGCATGCGCTCCACTTGAACAGGCGCCGATCTGGTATTGCATGCACACGTGTGCACCTCCCCAGAGTTTCTATATCCCTCTCTTTGGTTAGTCAAAATTCAAAATGGCATATCTCCCTCATCCGGTGGCCATTTTGATGCTTCCAAATTGAAAAATTCTTAGCTTGATGAGCTCTACGCACTAGAAGCAAGAGGTTGTGGCCTTAGAAGTGCCAAAATCTTAAGAACTCCTATTCCCTCTTGATTGTATGTTTCAATCCATTCCTACCCTATTGTCTGCATTGATTGGGCTTCATTGAAGACATTACCAAGGTAGGTGAAGCCTCATTGCTGCCTTTGTGTGATTCATTGCACAAAAGAGAAGAAAAAGTGAGGGGAAGAAGAGGAAAGAAAGGAGGAGAAGAAAAGGAAAAAGATCGAAAAAGGAGAGGGAACGTGACAGGAAGAAGGAAGGAGGAAAAGAAAAGAAAAGGGGAGAAAGATTGGCAAAGAAAAGAAAAGAACAAGAAAGGGGAATTAGAAAGAGGAAGAAGAATCGGAGATAACATTGCCAGAGCATCTCCAACAAAGCTCCATAGCCATTCAGGAGCTTCCTAAGATACCAGATTCAGAGACAGTGCATGTTGTGAGCATTTCTTTACTTGTTGGCTTGTTTCATTTGATTTTGTGTATTCACTTTGTATGCCAGATAGGTTTAATTACTATCAATAACCTATACTAGAAGGATTTCATTGTAGGGCATCTAAATAAGCCCAAATTTGTTTGTATGTGGGTGTGTTCAGTGGGTGCTGGACACTGGTAGTATTGACTACCAGTGTCTATTGTTATTTATAAAAATCAGTCTATATTCATTGGAATGGATTATGGTATGATACAAGGTGCAATTGATTGAGGCAGAAGCAAGGGGACTTCTTCAAGGGATCCAAGGAGCAATGCTACTGGATCGTAAATCTATAGAAACTTGAGTTGATTCAGAGCTGTTGACCTAGATCGATAATCCCGAAGATTGATGAGACTCCATGGCTATGGAAAAGTAGTTTTTATGAATTGTTTAATATATATAAACCTTTTTATTACACATTTTAATTCTTCTGTATTTTTCTACCCAAAAAAAAACTAAAAATTCTTCTGTAATTAGAAGTAATGAAGACAACTTGTAAGCCTCTTTAGGAGGGCTAGGGTAGAGAAGTTGAGACTTCTTTTTTTTTTTCCACACAACATCTACTCCTGTGGATCTTATAGTGGATTCCATTTGAGTGGCCCTAGAGGATTTTGTACGATACTAATACTTGTACAAGGACACAATCCGCCCTCCATATTCACATAAAAAATTTAGCTTAGTCTAAGTTTTTTATGTCATTAAAAAAGAAAGACGAAAGGAGGTTAAAAAGTCCAAAGTCAGAGCTATACATATTGACCGGATATATATGTAAAAAATTAATCCAGTACAAGAGGCTAATCATCCAAGGGGGCCGGAATATATCTAATCAACAATTGAGATGGAATTTAATTTCCATATCAACTGCCACATGGCTCAAATTTTGTTCGGGGATTGTGCCTAACGTGGCACAATAATGTTTTGAATAATTATCACTTCCAATTCGCTGCCCGCTCCTATTCCTCTAAATAGGGGGAGTGGATCCCACCTTGGGCAGTGTGTTCGGACAGGGGGTAAGATGGTTATTTTTGCCCCCTATGTGAGGAATTGGAAGGGATAACGATTCATTTTATTTTACCTTATTCAAAAATCCTCTGCAGTGCGTGCATTTGGCGGTGCATTGTAGTGCAATTTTGAGAGCTCGACACGTTGGAAGAAGTTTCAGTCAATGGTGCGAGCTTGATTCAAGGCAGTTTTTTTATTTACTTTTCTTTCTTCTAGAGCTTGGCACCGTTGCATGTCGCATCTTCCACGTATCGAGCTCTCAAGCCCACATTTCAGAGGAGTTTTTTCATTCTAATTCTGAAAATTTGAATTATTGAGGGTCAATTTAGGTGTTACCACCTCCTCTTGATATATACTTGCAGGTTATATCTTTCAAATTTAATTGAATGCAATCTTAATTTATAATGTTAAGTATATGGTATATAGTAGTTGATGCAGCATGAAGCATACATGATCTGGTCAAATGTATTCTCTTATTGATGACACCATCAAACATGTGTTAGGTTTTTCTTGTACAATCTCCATTGGTGCATGTGTCATGTTTATGGGTGGTGTCATGCGTACACTGTCCCCCTTAATCCATTTTAATTCTTCTCCATAAATAACCTTCTAAGGGCGTGTGGCTTCCACAAGCCATCTTCATCTCTCTCCTTAATCCATTTTAATTTCTTCCTAATTAATACCCCTCTTTGCTTTCTTCTCCCTTCATGGCACCTGTAGAACTAGAAGCTAACAGCCTATCTGTCCCCAAAGAAGCCAAACTTGACATCCCCAACAATGATGTTGAGCAATAGATTGATGGTATCAATTACATCCAAAGGGCACAGTGGCTGAGAGCCACAGTGCTTGGAGCCAGTGATGGTTTGGTCTCCACAGCTTCGTTAATGATGGGAGTAGGAGCTGTTAAGCGGGATGTAAAATCCATGATTATTACTGGTTTTGCAGGGATGGTTGCCGGAGCATGTAGCATGGCGATCGGAGAGTTCGTGTCGGTGTATTCGCAGTATGACATATAGAGGTTTCTCAGTTGAAGAGAGAGCATAAAGCTTCAGATGATGGAAAAGAAAATCTGGATGAGGAGGAGAAAGAAGATCTCCCAAACCCACTCAAGGCGGCTGTGAAGAAGTCTTGTTTGAGGTGGTAATTGCAATGTCAAGCTTGGCTTTGATTGTTTTTGGAGTTTTAGGTGGTGTCTTAGGGAGGGCACCTGTGAAGAAGTCTTGTTTGAGGGTGTTGATTGGGGGTTGGTTGGCTATGGGTATAACTTATGGCCGGGTTGACCAAGTTGATTGGGCTGGCTGGGATATGAGGCTTATTACTCCTGCTTTTGCAGAATGGTTGTTTTCAAACTTGAACCCGTGACCTCTTGATCACAATGGAGCAATCTTACCGTTGCTCCAAGGCCCACCCCTCTTCTTAAAATTAATTGTAATAATATGTAAATATAGGTTATCCACTTATGATTCTTCTTTAAGCCGATTAGTTGGTTAGATCTCTCTCTATCTCTGAATTTGGATGTGGTTCTTGATTTTATTGTTAATTTATTTAATGCTTCAAAATACTTGGTCAATCTCTGTGAAATACTTTGGCATAAGGTGAAAAATCCTTCAAAGCAAACAAGGCATTTACAATATCAACCAAATAACCCATAATTTATTACAGATTTTAGTTTTCATTCTAAAATAGCAAAATTTTCCCAAGATACAACCCCAAAAGGAATTGTTATACCCCAAAATAACATTCATCAACCACGTAGAAAGTACACAAAAATAAGGCAATTACCTAGTGCTGGTCATGCAGGACCTGGCTCTCCTTCAGTCGTGGCAAGAGCTGGAGGATCCAGCCTAATCAAAACAGGGGTGTTTTAATCATTTCATACGCGGGAGTCAAATTGGATCGTGCATATGCAAAGTCTTTGGATGAGTGAGTTTGGAGTAGATCCTAACCTTTGGCATCCATGGCTGCCCGAGCCACTTTAATAAGTCAGTGAAACTTAAAATTAAAATTGAAGGCACAACGATCGAGCTAACTTATTATCAGCAGAATCAACAAAATTTTGACAGTTAAAAAGAGAAGAAACATAAGATCTACGGTAGAATAATACAAAAAAGCCTCTAATATCATCCAGTCACCTTAATTACTTCAATGAAATCCGAATAAAGTGAAAATATTATCCAAACCTCGCTCCTTCAAAGATCCCTTGAGCAGAAATAAGCAGTATCATTGAACTTTCAATTTTTACTACAGTGGCCAACCCCATCACCAATGTCCAATGAAACCACCACTTGACTAGTTTCTTTTTTATTTGCTATGATTCTATGTGCTTCTTTATAAAGGTGAGTAAATGAAAAAGTACAAATAAGTAGGACACCTTTCCATTTGGTGTAAGTTTGTTTAGAGGGGAATTACCAAAAAAACGAAAGTTTGTTTAGAGGGGAGGGTGAGGTGGGATTGTGACGAAAATGGGACCCACTTGTTGGTGGGATTTTTATGGGGGGATTTTTTTTTTTTTTTTTTAATTTATCAGTGAGATCAAATTTATTAGAAAGAAGAAAAATGATACATACAAAAAAGAGAGGATGCCACGAGGTTGTCTTAAGGACACTCCCAAGAGAGCGAAGAGCTACTATTATCCTCAAACTGAGAAGAAGCCCCAAAGTCATTACAGAAATGACATGCAGCCTCACTGGCTGCTCCCAAGAACAAAAATAAGGCTAATGAATAAGCCGATAAACAGAAATGGGGGAAGCAATCTAAACCTCCCGGGCTAATTCATCCTGGTCTACTTGGGGTGAACACCCCAAGAAAAGGAAAGGAATAAATTCTTGGAAACTTGGGGATCCTAGGAGGGAAATCACAAAAGAAATCCTCCACATTCAACCTAATGTCCTTTATCATCAAAGATTTGGTACAAGTTTGTAAGGGTATTGTGGTAATATCCCTTCATATGTTCTAATATAATCCTACTTATGTAATGGCTCAGACTGTGAGGGGCAATCTAGTAATTAGTCCATCTAACCTAAACCCTAGTTATTCCTATAAATACTAACTGGAGGCAGCAGCCTGGGTATTCCAAACTTGATACACAGGCTGTAATGCTTTAAGCAACCAGTGCTTAAACCCTAAACCCTAACAATCTTCAAGCATTAAATTTCTATTTTTCTCTCCTCGATCGACTTTGGAGTTTATATGATCGGCTTTGGTGATTGGAATCACGATTGTGGAGTTCTTGTCTGATCAGTTTTGGGATTCCTCTTGTGTCACGGTTCTGACCGTAAAGTGATCGGTTTTGGAGATCGTTCACGGTTGGTTTTCTGCGATTGACTTTGGTGGTGCTCCGAAGCACGGTTCGTTAGTGATCGTCTTCACAAGCCTTTTTTTTTTTTCTCTACGGTCGGTTGGTTTGATACGATTATTTCAAAAAAAAAAAAAAAAGGAAGACGGTGGCAGGAGCTTTTGTCAAATTCAACTTTTTGGTGTTTTGTATTCAATCAAAGATCAAGTTTCTATTGATTTGATTGATTATTTATTAAGAAAAAAAAAATAGAAGAAGAGAAAAGGAACGTTGTCATCAAAAGCTCTCTTCTCTTTAAAGCTTCTGACTTTGGCTGACGTTGGCAGAAAGCTTTCTAAAGCTTTTGATTTTGAATTGGATATTAAAGAATTGATATCTTTATTAAATCCGAAGAAGTGGACTTTATTACCTCTGTGATTGTGTGTTGAAGAACCACACCGTACAAGGTACAAAGCGCACGGCACCAGCGCGGGGCACCAGTGAACAAGAACCGCCTCTGCCCGCGTAGCTCTCTTGGATCTGTCCTCTTCTCCCAGCTTCGCCAGTCTCTGACTTTCTCAGGTTCTCTGTTCCTATCAGGTGCGATCGGTTTGATTTTGGTTTCAAAATTAATTTTTTAAAAACCTAAATAATTTGAGATGGAGAAACACCCGATTCCGTTTGAGATGACCAAACTAGAATCCTTTGGTGGATCTGAATTCAATGCATAGAAATGGAAGACTCAGTTCAGTTTGAAATACTTGAATGTATTCTACACGGTACAGGGTACTTTCAATGAATATGATGGTATTGAGGAACACCAATGGGTGAGTGATGAAGATTTCTGTAAGGACTATCTGTTGAATTGTTTGTTAGATAGACTTCCAGAAATATATAGCAAGTTCAAGACTGCTAAGGAAATTTGGGACAATTTAGATGCCCAATTCAAAAAGGAAGAGGAACTATCAAAGACCCACTTGGTTGATAAGTTCATGGATTTCAAGTTTCAAGAAGACAAGGAAATCACTCCTCAAATAACAGACTTTGGGAACTTAAGAACAAAACTGAACCAAGAGAATATCCCTGTTGTTGATGCATTCTTAGTGGGTGCCATTATTTTCAAGTTACCCTCTACCTGGCATTCCTTTAAAACTGAGATGTATAGGAAGAAAATACAAGTGGGGTTGGATGATCTCAAACAGTTCATTAGAATCGAATATGAGAACAGAGTTAGGAACAACTTGGAGATGGTGAAACAACATATATCTTTGTCAATTTAGTTTCAGAACCCAAGAAAAATCATAGGAAGTCCAAGCCACCTAAGAAAGAACCCCAGTAGTTGGAGACCAAAAAGACTAACTTTAAAAAGAAGGGCAAGTGCCACAACTGTGAAAAGGGGGGTCACTATGCATTTGAGTGTAGGGGTCCTAAGAAAGAGAACACTGACACACCAAAGAAGGAAGCTCACATGATGGTGGACAAGACTGAACCTACTAGCTTTGTTGCTATGGTTGGCAAGGGTAAAGGGTTGGCTAGTACATCTTCAGATTGGTGGTTAGACTTTGGAGCGACTTATCATATTCGCAATAACAAGAACTTGCTAACTGATGTTGTTCAAGTAGCAGAGACTGTCACTGTTGCAAATGGAGACGTCGTGAAACTGGTTGAATAAGGGACAACGAACTTGATTCTATCATCAGATAAAATACTTACTTTGAAAAATGTTAAAGTCTTTCCTGGTTTTGAAAAGAACTTAATTTCAATTGGAATTTTGTTTGATGCTGGCTTGTCTATTGATTTTAATAGTGGTAGAGTAACACTGTCTTTTAATTCTTTCTATTTTGGATGTGCTTACTCTATGAATAGTATGTTTAGGTTGAATTTAGCTAATGAGATAATAAATCAGGTTAACCATATTTCACTTGATCCCAAATTACAACACTGTAGGCTAGGACATGTGAACTATAGGAAAATGCTCAAATTAGCTAAAACTCATAATTTATCATTAGACACTTCAATTAGATTTAACAGATATAAAGTGTGTGCTCAAACCAAAATAACTGAAAAACCTTTTAGATCGGTTTCTAGGAGCACTCAACTTCTTGAACTTATTATACATTCTAACATTTGTGACTTTAAAAGCTACACAACTAGAGGAGGTCGAAAGTATTTGATAACATTTATAGATGATTTTTTAAAATATTATCATTTATACCTGTTAAAATCTAAAGATGAAGCATTTGAAAATTTTAAGATTTTCAAGAATAGGGTAGAAAATCAGTTGAACTTGAAAATTAAAAGATTTAGAAGTGATAGGGGAGGAGAATACAAATTGACAGAGTTCAAGGAATTCTGTGCCTCTACGGGCATAATCCTTGAAACTACTGCTCCTTACTCACCTCAATCAAATGACATAGCTGAAAAAAAGAATAGGAAGTTAACAGAGATGTTAAACTCCATGTTATTGACAGCTGGCATGCTCTCTTGTTATTGGGGAGAAATATTATTGACTACAAATCATATTCTAAATAGACTACTACATTCAAAACTGACTTCTACACCTTATGAACTATGGCATAACCATCTATGTAGATATGACACTCTTAAGGTTTGGGGTTGTATAGCTTATGTTAGGATACAAGACCCTAAAAGACCTATGGTGGGAATTAGAACAAACACTCGTGTATATCTAGGTTGTACAGAAGACAGTACTGCAAACCTATTTTTGGATCTATCAACCAATGTGGTGATAGAATCTAGGGATGCTATATTCTTTGAGGATAAATTCTTCAGAGATAAAGTGCTGACCTTGCCTGGTCTGACAAAAATGGTTACAGAATCATCCATTAATACTGAACCAATTATTTCTGACACTCAACCCACAATGGTTACTGAATCAGAGTCTAGAAGAGTATCTACTAGAGATCGAGTACCCAAGAATTTTGGTGAGGATTTTGTGACCAACCATCTAGAGGCCGATCCATCCACCTATAAGGAAGCGATGAGGGACTCACTACTATGGAAAGAAGCCATTGATGAGAAAATGAGTTCTTTAATGTAGAATGAGACCTCGCACCTTGTTGAGCTGCCTAGAGTGGCTAAACCAATAGGATGTAAGTGGGTACTGAAGAAGAAACTTAATCCGGACAGGTCTATAGCTCGGTCTAAAGCATGGTTAGTAGCTAAGGGCTATACCCAAGTGCGTGGGATGAATTATTTTGATATCTACTCCCCGGTCTGCCATTTGGCAACAATAAGAATTCTTCTTGCCATAGCATCTATTAAGCACTATGTTGTACATCAAATGGATATAAAAATAATTTTTCTAAATGGAGACCTAACAGAAAAAATCTACATGAACCAACCTGAAGGGTTTGTCATGGAAGGTTCTGAAAAGAAAGTTTGTAAATTAAATAAATCTCTCTATGGTCTTAAATAAACACCTAAATTGTGACATGAGAAGTTTGACAAGACAATAAAGAGCCTTGATTTTTTATCAGTAACTCGGATAAGTGCCTTTATTTTTTGTCTGAGTCAAACAAGATCACGATTATTTGCTTGTATGTAGACGACATGTTGATTCTAGGTTCTGATCTCTATGTAGTGAGTGATATTAAAGGAACCTTATCCAAAGAATTTGACATGAAAGATCTTGGTATGGTAGACACCATTCTTGGGATGAAAGTAAGCTTCAGTGAGCAAAAGATCACCATTCGTCAGTCACATTACATTGAGAAGCTACTGTAGAATCAATCGCTTACCAATCCCCCAAAAGACGCCTTGTGAGGGAAGGTGCAATTTTAATTTCTTATTGCACACCAGCTAGCGCGCATTGCTCTCTCGCCCTAGCCGGGATCTAGGCAAGGTATTTTGGGTCACTCCCAACAATCTCTCCCTAAATGCACGTCCAATAACAGAGCACCCATGGCACCAATGCACGCCCAATAACAGAGCATCCATAGTACCGGGGAGACTCGAACTCATGATCACCTGCTCTGATACCAATTGTAGGATTAAGCGCTTGCCAATCCCCCAAAAGACGTCTTGTAAGGAAAGGTGCAACTTTAATTCCTTATTGTACACCAGCCAGTGCGTATCGAGACTCGAACTCACGATCACCTGCTCTGATACCAAATATAAATTCACCTAGAGGGGGGTGAATAGGTAAAGCTAGTGGAAATAGTGCAGAAATAAAATAATTAATAAAACTAAGCAAGTAAATTATAAAAGTAACACAATCGTTTATAGTGGTTCGGCCAATTATGCCTACGTCCACTTCTCTCACCTTAGAGAGAATTCCACTAATAAGAATCTTGAGAATGAGGAAGAGAACTCGTACAACTCTTGATTGGGAGCAAGAGGACTCACACTACCAACTACTCTTGATTGACGAGCAAGAGGACTCAACACAATTAACTACTCTTGATTTCAAGCAAGAGGACTCACAACATAAAGAAAACTTTACTAAATAAGGATTACCTCAACCTTAGTGAATGTGTAGCTAACTTTCACTTTGAAGCTTCAATACTAAGTGAATATAATTAGCTAGAGAGGGAAGTGAACTTGAATGCTTTGATGAATGAATGCTTCAACACTTTGAATGTTCAAGTTCTAATGCCTTTGCGAAGCTTTTGATTAGCCTTAATTAATTATAATTAGTCCAAATTAGCTTACCTATTTATAGGCAAAGGTGCTCAAAGCATCTAAGGTTCATTGACATTTTAGGATATAATTCTGTCCTAATCCGGTATGCCGTTTCCCAATTCGGTATGCCAGATCATGGAATCTATCCATTGTCTAACGGTTAATTCCTAACAGACATATTGTAATTCGGTATGCTGGATCTGATTCGGTATGCCAGATTTGCAATTCGGTTTGCCGGATCAGATTTAGCACATTCTGATTGCTCTCTGTGAGAAAACCTTGAGATTGTAAACAAACAGGTCAAGATGGATTTGGCATGCTAGATTAGGATTCGGTATGCCGGATCAGCTGATTTTGCTGAAAATGGCTAAGTCCATGTTTGGACAACTGTGGGGCCATTTGCTTAGGTTAGGTCCATGTAAAAACACCTCCTAGGGTCACTCCATATATATGCATGTGTGAGTGTGTGCATTACAAATGGACTTAAACTTTAAATACATCTTAATACAAAAACATTGAACATATGCTTTAAAATTCTTATATCTCATTGAGATGCTTGAACATGATCTTTGAACCTAGTCCTTCTCTCAGTCTTTTTCTTCACATCATTCTTTAATACTTAGTCTTGGTTCAACAAGTTTGTATAAGCTCCCCCTTACTTGATGCTTGTTTCTTGTAAGGTCTCTATATAATAAAACACAAGTTAGTTCAACTAACTTATTTATTAGCATCAAAACCATATAAGGTGATGTGTGGATTTTACCGATTCCAAATTTGGCATACCGAATCACTCATAGTGGTTTTTTACCTTCAGATGTAATTTTTTCTGTTTTATCGGATTCGGCATACCGAATCAGCATAAATTTCTAGCCGTTTGTAGCCGTTGGCTAGGAAACAGTATACTAGATCCTGATTCGGCATACCGAATAAGGTCCAGTGACTGTTTTCTAGCCTTTGGCAGACTATTTTGTGCCTATATATACCCCACTTTTTCACCTCTTTTGGCATTACTTTTCACTATTCATTTATCATTAACCCCAAGCAATTGTGATTTACTCCAATACTCAAATTTACACTCTCTCTCTCATATTCTTCACTATTATTCAATATGAGTCAAAGAAGAAAAGCACCTATGACCGGAGAAGAACCCACCTCCAAGCGTGGACGGCGAGGGGGAGGACGATTTACTCCTATTTGGGGAGCTTCTTCTCGATCTTAAAGAGCCTCTCATCAAGAAAATCAGCCCGTTCAACACTTTCCTTCTCAAGAGTTTCTAATTGCTACTTGGCCGTTGTTCGCTTCAAGAAAAATTGAAGAAGGTCGTTCCATTGACACCGCTTCATTTGAAGGTATTCATCTCCAATATCTATTTCAAGCTCTAGGATGGGAATCTCTTCTTCACCCTCCAGAGATTTGCTACCCCACCCTTGTTCGCTACTTTTATAACAATCTCCACTTTAGTGGGATGGCCAACGAGTTGAACTCACTTCTTTTATCAATGGCGTCACCATTGAACTCTCACTTGATGATCTTGCTTCTTTGCTTCAAGTTCCTAATACCAGCCCCTGCATCTATTGGAACCCAAAGTACTCCAATTTCGGCGAAATAGTCAATCATGAAGACATCTATTCCAACATTCTCACTGAATATCAAGGAAATGAAACTTCTGTTCCGATTGGTTGCCTCAAGATGATTCCTCATGTCATATCTTATATTATTCAACATAATCTTATTCCAAGAGGAGGTGACCAGAGCAAGTGCTTGACTCCACAAGCATATCTGACTTATTGTGTCTTCACCGGCAATCAAATGTGTTTTCCTTACTTCATGATGCATTACATGGAACATATTATCAACCCATCTCGGAAGACCAATCTTCCTTATGGTTGTCTTCTCACTATTATCTTCAATCACTTTGACATTGATCTCTCTCGTGAAGTGGAATCATCTGAAACTTCACAGCCCATCTCTAGAATTTCTTTTCACACTCTGAATATTCCGGATCCTCTTGCAGAATCAGGCAATGAAGAAGATGTTCCACCTAGACGTCAACAACGCTTTATACCGGATGCGTATCAAGATTGGATCTCCAACATTGATGAGTATATGGATGAAGCAAACACTCGGTTGGTGGAACTTGAAATGGGACAACAACACCTTCAAGCCGATGTTTCTACTCTCCGCTAAGAGATGAAGACCGGTTTTAATTCCCTTAATTCTACACAAGCGAGTATACGTACAACAATTCAATCTTTGTCTCTTAATCTTGGCCATCTACCATTTGACACACCGGGAGCTACTCCTCAAGCCGGCACCTCTTATGGTGTTGCACCTCACGGAGTTATTCCCTCTATCCCTCCATTTTCGGGGATGTCCTCTCAAGATCCAATTATCCCTCCGGAGTGGTCTTTATTGATATTTCCTCCCTTGTCTCTTTTTGATAATGCCAAAGGGGGAGAGAAATTGGGTTTTGAATTTGAATTTGGATTTATGTTTTAGATTTATGTTTTGACTATGTTTTGCTAATGCTATGTAAACCTTTTCATTTCAATTAGTCAATGCAAGTTTTTCATTAATGCAAATTGTGTGTTTCTTGATACTATCTTGATATTTTAATATTTGGTACTAAGTTATTTGTCATCATCAAAAAGGGGGAGATTGTTGGGGTAAAATCTACACATCACCTTATATGGTTTTGATGATAACAAATAAGTTAGTTGAACTAACTTGTGTTTTATTGTATAGAGACCTTGCAAGAAACAAGTATCAAAGTAAGGGGGAGCTTATACAAACTTGTTGAACCAAGACTAAGTATCAAAGAATGGTCTGAAGAAAAAGACTGAGAGAAGGACTAGTTTCAAAGATCATGTTCAAGCATCTCAATGAGATACAAGAGTTTTAAAGCATATGTTCAATGTTTTTGTATTAAGATGTATTTAAAGTTTAAGTCCATTTGTAATGCACACACTCACACATGCATATATATGGAGTGACCCTAGGAGGTATTTTTACATGGACCTAACCTAAGCAAATGGCCCCACACTTGTCCAAACATGGACTTAGCCATTTTCAGCAAAATCAGCTGATCCGGCATACCGAATCCAAATCCGGCAAACTGAATCCATCTTGACCTGTTTGTTTGCAATCTCAAGGTCTTCTCACAGAGAGCAATCAGAATGTGCTAAATCTGATCCGGCATACCGAATTGCAAATCCGACGTATCGAATCAGATCCAGCATACCGAATTGTAATATATCTGTCAGGAATTAGCCGCTAGACAACGGATAGATTCCATGATCCGGCATACCGAATTGAGAAACGACAAATCGGATTAGGACAGAATTATATCCTAAAATGGCAATGAACTTTAGATGCTTTAAGCACCTTTGCCTATAAATAGGTAAGCTCATTTGGACTAATTACAATTAAGTAAGGCTAATCAAAAGTATCGCAAAGGCATTCAAACTTGAACATTCAAAGTGTTGAAGCATTCATTCATCGAAGCATTTAAGTTCACTTCCCTCTCTAGCTAATTATATTCACTTAGCATTGAAGCTTCAAAGTGGAAGTTAGCTACACATTCACTAAGGTTGAGGTAATCCTTACTTAGTAAAGTTTTCTTTATGTTGTGAGTCCTCTTGCCCGAAATCAAGAGTAGTTAATTATGTTGAGTCTTCTTGCTCGTCAATCAAGAGTAGTTGGTAGTGTGAGTCCTCTTGCTCCTAATCAAGAGTTGTATGAGTTCTTTTGCTCATTCTCAAGATTCTTATTAGCGGAATTCTCTCTAAGGTGAGAGAAGTGGACGTAGGCATAATTGGCCGAACCACTATAAATGATTGTGTTACTTTTACAATTAACTTGCTTAGTTTTATTAATTATTTTATTTTTGCACTATTTTCGCTTGCTTCACCTATTCACCCCCCTCTAGGTGAATTTACAACTACTTTCTAGTTGGAGATACAGTGAGTGTAAACCGATTGAGATGCCCTATGACTATAATAAACTGTTCAACACAGGTGACACTGTGAATCAGTTAGAATATTCTAAACTGATTGACAATCTCATGTATGCAATGAGTTGCACTAGGCCAGACATAGCCTTTACGGTAGGCATGCTGAGTCATTTCACTAGTAATCCTAGAAAAGAGCATTGCGATGCCCTGTCGAGGCTAATTAGATACCTTAAGGGTACTCTAGGATATGCTCTCTGTTATAGTGGACATCCTCCAACTTTGGAAGGATATTCTGATGCATCTTGGTGCTCAGATTTGGGAGATAGCAAATCCACCAGTAGTTATGTATTTACACTAGGAGGAGCAGCTGTAGCATGGAAGTCCAAGAGATAGACTGGTATTGCTCTGTCAGCTATGGAATCAGAACTTTATGCTCTAGCTTCTGTGGGAGATGAAGCAGAATGGATAAAGGATTTGATTATGGATATTCTATTAAGGAGTTTAAAGTTAAACTCTATATCTATATTCTGTGATAATCAAACAACAAAGGCGATAGTGAATAACTCACTCTTTAATGATAAGATGAGACATATCAGGCTGAAACAGGACATGCTGAATTATCAAATAGAACAAGAGATTATCACTTTGATAGATGTGAAATCAAAGGATAATATGGCAGATGCCCTTACAAAGGGATTGAACAAAGATCGAACATTCAAAACTACGGGGGAGATGGGGTTAAAGACCATTTAGTCAGGTCTTAACCTAACCCAACATTATTTTGAATTATTCGAATCTCATCTAGCCTTGGAAGACAGTTTATATGTTTCAAATAACTTAGTTAGGTTACTAAGTATGGGGGGTGTGTGAAACCATTTCAAACTTGATGGTGTAACAAATTTTTCATGTGAAGTTTTCTTACTTCATTACTCCACAAAGGAATATAAAAAATGTCTGATATGTTTCAATGATATTGTGCTAGTTTTTATGTCATTCCAAATTTGATGACATTTCTTTCATAGTATGGTGTACAATTCCAGATTTGATGATACAACATAAATCTATGGTGGATATGACGAACACAGTATTCCAAATAGAAACATGGTATGGACCTTGTGATAGAGACTATATAGGATCGAGTTCTAGTAAGAAAACTTGATGATGATGCTTATTGGTTTTATGATTTACCTTCAGCCATATATGGAATGTACTAAGTTCTTATTGTTGAATTAGATATTATTGTACAAATGATTGAATTTGTCTTATCTTATGAAATTCAAATTTGACAAATTATAAAGAATGACAAAGATGGAGGAGAACGGTTGAACCTGAATCTCGATGAGGATGACTTACTTGATGAGTAAAGTCACATGGATTGCAAGGACTTTTTCTTTTGTCTATTTCTTTTGGTTTTGTCACTTGCATGTAGAACTTCGTATTTGTTGTTGGGTTTAGTTTTGACCTAAAACCCTAGTCTTATTTCTTGAAGTTTACTTACTTGATTTATTGGATTATTGATATTCAACTTATTCAATTTATTTTGTTTCAATTACTGATTAAACAATGGTTTCTATTCATGTGTGGTGGATATATGTAGAACATAGGAGGAGAATGTAAGGGTATTATGATAATATCACTTCATATGTTCTAATATAATCGTACTTATGTAATGGCTCAGGCTGTGAGGAGCAATCGAGTAATTATCCCATCTAACCTAAACCCTAGTTATTTCTATAAATATTAGTTGGAGACAGCAGCCTAGGTATTCCAAACTTGATACACAGGGTGTAATGCTTTAAGCAACCAGTGCTTAAACCCTAAACCCTAACAAAGTTTTGTTACGAAGGAAGCGGAAATTTCTCTCTATCTAAACGTGAGAAATGGTAGCACAAAATCAAGCTTAGCAATGCTGCCAATTGAGTCCCTTTTGAATGTCCTTGGAATTCAATTCACTTCTCGAATCACACTCCTAGATGGTCTATATTGGATATAGCAAAACCTATAAATTGCTTCCCAAACCTTGTTTGGTTGGGTAAGGTTAAAAGGAATGTTATTGTAGCATTCCATCCACCTTGTTTGGTTGGGTGGGAGTGTTTTGAGAGTGAGGAGGGGATTTACAAAGAGGAGAGAGAAGAAGGTGAGATGAGTGAGAGAAGAGAGAAGGGGGTGGTGGATAAGGATAAGATCAATTGGAATTGCAGAGAGGAGAAGAGAGAAGGGCATGGAGGGATAAGGATAAGCCATCCCGCCCAACCAACAGTCAGATTTACAAACAGGAGGAGAGAGAGAGAAGGGGGTGAGATGAGTGAAAGGAGGAGAAGGGCATGGTTGAAGTTTCGGGGTGGATTGATGAACCATATTGCAGACTGCAGGTTGCAAAGATATTGCATGTTGGGAGGTATTTTAAGGGCATGATTGGAGTTTCGGGGATTGCATACAGTAGGTTGCAAGGTTTCTGCATGTTGGGAGTTATTTTAAGGGTATTGTCGTGTTTGGGTTGCTTCATGTGGGCACGATTCTTGAACCAGGATGGAATGTTGAAGCAATGTTACAAGTCATCCTCGATCTGACTTGGAGTTAAACGGATGTGGGATTTTGTCTCAAGCAATGAAAGATGGGCAATAGAGAGTAGAGATAAGGTCCATTTCTAGTTTGATAAATGGTTGGGTACGTCTTCTATTGTTGAGCTATCTCACTTTGACTCAGCTGTCTTCAATGGCTTCGGATGCATGGTCTCAGACTTTATTAATGGGGATCGGTGGACCTTTCTACAGGTGGAATCGGGTTTTTTGAAGAATATTTTTGATTTGGCAAGGTAGGTTAAAATTCCTTTTCCCCCCAATGGACGATGCTTGTTTTTTTTACCCAAACCACTGCTAGTGTCTTCACTGTGAAATCTGCTTGGGAGGTGATCAGGTCTAGAAACCCAAAGGCGTCGTGATTGTCTTTGGTTTGGAATAAATCTTTGCATCCTTATCATGCTGTTATTGATTGGAGAGGGCATCATGGTAAAAATTAGGGTTAATAATGACCCTACATGCAAAGGTCAGAGCTATACATATTGACCGAAAATATGTAAGAAAGATTTGGGTAAATCCAAGGGGGAATGTAACTAATCCAACTATTGAAATCAAATTTTTGATATGGGTAAAAGATTTGCACAACACCAGCTTAATTTGAACTTGCATGCGGGTACCCCTCATAAGACTCAGATAACTGCAGCACCATCCTTTGTAAAATGTCTCATATACCCCCTCTATTTTTAGTGTTCTTCAATAATATCCCT
Organism: Telopea speciosissima; assembly: GCF_018873765.1. Lineage (NCBI taxonomy): Eukaryota > Viridiplantae > Streptophyta > Magnoliopsida > Proteales > Proteaceae > Telopea > Telopea speciosissima. The sequence continues at coordinate 19,808,823 of NC_057920.1, read as the reverse complement.
CCAAGGCATGAAAGTACACCTTGGCGTTGCAGGGAACCCTCCCTCCCCCTTTCGATATAATCTACTTCATGGCTCAAATTTTGTAAGAGGTACTGCGCCTAGCCTGGCTCAAAACTATTTACCCTCTTCTAATTCCAAAATTTTTATTATGCGAGTTTTCTAGAATCTAGATCGTATATTCTTTCCAAATTCCCAAATTAGAAAAATCAGAAGCTTAGGACAAGAGAACACCATAAGGTGTTCCTATGTTTTCTTGGTTGTATTATTATTATTTTTTTTTCTGCTAAAGGTCAGCAAGATTTTATAAATAAGAAGGAAAAAAAAAATAACAAATGTTTAACGTCGAGACATACCCAGACGAATACAAGAACAAATAGAATAAGGAAAGAATACCCTATTGCCAAAAGCCAGAAAAAGACTATCTCTCAAATTTATTTGAATTTCTTAATTGATCAAGTAAATAGCACTTGAGATTCAGGTCATGCTGCAGATATAATCTGGTAAAATGTATTCTCTAATTGATGACACTATCTAATATGTCTTCTAGATTTCTAACCAAAAAACTAATTGGATCCAAAATAATTAAATAAGTACATATAGTTATCTTAATTACGTGTCATAACCTCAATTAGTGTGTCATGTTTCAGGCTTATTGGTATCACCAGATATTGCCTTTTTGTTGTCTATGTCATGCAAGTGTCCCCGGCCATGACCCTCTCCTCCATAAATACCCTTCTAAGGGCGTGTGGCTTCCACAAGCCTTCTCCATCTCCCCTTAATCCATTCTTCCTAATAGCCCTCTTTGCTTAATTCCCCTCCCTTCATGGCACCCTTAGAACTAGAAGCTACCAACCAACCAGTCCCCAATAATGATGTTGAGAAACAGATTGATGGTATCAACTACATCCAAAGGGCACAGTGGCTCAGAGCTGCAGTTCTTGGAGCCAGTGATGGTTTGGTCTCCACAACATCATTAATGATGGGAGTAGGAGCTGTTAAGCAAGATGTAAAATCTATGATTCTTACTGGTTTTGCAGGGATGGTTGCAGGAGCATGTAGCATGGCGATCGGAGAGTTTGTGTCGGTGTATTCGCAGTATGACATAGAACTCTCTCAATTGAAGAGACAGAATGAAACTTCAGATGGGAAAGGAAGTGTTGATGAGAGTGAGAAAGAAGACTTGCCAAACCCATTCATGGCTGCTGGAGCATCTGCTCTTTCATTTGTTGTTGGAGCTGTGGTGCCATTACTATCAGCTTCTTTTATACAGAATTATAAGGTGAGATTGGGGATTGTAATTGCTATGTCAAGCTTGGCTTTGGTGGTGTTTGGAGTCTTAGGTGCTGTAGTAGGGAGGGCACCTTTGAAGAGATCTTGCTTGAGGGTGTTAATTGGAGGATGGTTGGCCATGGCTATAACTTATGGCTTGACCAAGTTGATTGGGCTGGCTGGGATATGATGCTTAGTTTTGCCAACTCCTACCTATATTTTTCTCTCTTTCTCTGTTTTTAAGTTATGGAATTACGTGACATGTATAGGGAGGTGGATCCCCTTCGCATAAGAAGGATAAGTAGTTTTTTGTCCGGGAGTATGGACTATGCCAGCATAGCCATGTATCTATCTCTCTCCTCCTCAAAACAAGGGGGCAGAGGTATCTTTTCATATGGGGAAGAGAGAGATAGACTCAAGAAAGTATTGGTGTAGGTCACACTCACGGACATAGTTCTTTTTCCTGTTAGAAATTTCTTTTCACCTTTTTTTTTTAATGCCATATTGTTAAGATTAATTGTAATGACATGCAAATATAGGTTGTCCACTACTACTATACTTTCTCTCTCTCTCTCTCTCTCTCTCTCTTCAAAGGCTAGGCTACTCTCAGTGAAATATTTTGGCATGAAATGAAGCCCCTTCAAAGAAAACAAGGCATCTAAAATATGAACCAAAGAACTCATAGTTTATTACAGATTTAAGCCATTCTTATAGAGGCTTCTACTGGAACATCGGAGGGATGGGTGGCAGCTCCTAACTATATCGGAGGCGAGTTGAGATGGGATGCAACTTCAATGCCTAGATACAGATTTCCTAGGTGAGAAGGGGGTGGGTTTGTACGATAATGTGGTGGTTTCCTCCCTTCTGAAGGTCAGGCTGGAGGAGGGGAGAGAAGTCCAAGAATTTTGGTGTAATTCTCTTTCTGTATCTGTTCTTTATACTCATTTAATACAATCCATTGCTGATCTTTAGCAAAAAATTATAGAGCAAAATTTCCCCTGGATGCACCCCTTTCTCTGGAAAAATATTAGATATAATACTAACAAAAAGGAACCCTGAAAACAACTTTCATCAACCACGTAGAATAATATACAAAAACCCTAAGAGTAGAATCAAGGAAAATTTACAATTAAAAAGAAAAAAAACACTAGACATTTGAGATAGAATAATACAAAAAAACCCTCCCATATCACAGGTGCTTATTTTGGCCACATCCAATCACCTTAATTACTTCCATGAAATCCTAATGAAGTGAAAAAATATTCCTTGACAAGCAAAAGTAGGAAATGTCATTGAACTTTGAATTTGTACCACCTTCACAATTAATAAATCAAAAAAAAAAATCCAAGATTATTTGTGTGAGCTCTTTTTAAAAAAAGGATAAAATAAATCAAAAAAATATATATAAAAAGAAAAGAACCGTTGTGAAAGACTAGTAATGCCAAATGAGAACGATGTGCTCGCTCAAACTCTCCACGAGTTGAAAAACATGACTTGGTTGGCTAATGCTCTAGCACATGATCTATTTGGGACCCCTCTGGAGGACCTTCTCCTATATTCAGATATTTTATCTTACCCTGAACCACCCAGGAGAAGTGAAACATGGGAAGCATGGCCAATGACATCAATCTGGACGAATCCCACATAGACCCAACCGACAACATCCATCCTATGGAAGTTGGTGATGAAGAGGATTCAGAAGGAGAAGATTCACCCGAAGAAAGTGGGGGTGAGCAGGAAATTGGGCCTAGAGAGTCAGACGATGAAGAACTGCAACAGGATGAAGAAACTAAGGAAGAAAGTTCTGGTGAAGGGGAAGAGCCTTATCGGCTAGTAACACATCTCAAAAAATATGAGAATATTTGTGGGCCATCACCATAGGCTTTACCATTTCAGGTGAACAAGATCTGTAGGAATGTTGACAAAATTCAGAAGATGCTTGCAAGAATGGTGGTCATAGATGACAAATACCAGGAGGAACTCCAACAATTGGAACCTTTTAAGGAGCAGTGGTCACTCCCTCAGGCAATCTGCCATTTAGAGAATTCTGTAAGATTGACTCTGGCCTTGCCACAAGATTTGTGTGGGACTCCTCCTTCTTCTCTTAACCGTGGAAGCAGGGAACACTACGCATGGATAAAGGCATATGATGATTTCATCCTCTGTCATGTCAATGCAGAAGGATTGATCGGTGATCCAATGGGAAATATCCACCCAGTCATTTCAAGCCCTGAAGAGAGCTCGAAAAGCTCTAATTCCCAAGAAGAAGAGAAGAACCACAACTTTTACAAATCCTTGGCGGAAGCAAAAGAATGTACCAAGCCGCCCTAGAGGCTTTTCAAACTATAAGTCAATTGATCCCTGAGGACCAAGTAAGCCCTGATCATCGCCGTATGGTCCAGCAAATTACCGAGAAGCAAGAAACCTTGTCTGGAATCCTAGGCCAAGCTCAGAGATCCAAAGTAGCCTTGACAGATAAGGAGGAGGTCAACCAAGGAACAAAAAAGCACAGTCATCCCAAAACCTCTATTATCATCACAGGCAGCGATGTGGAAGATGATAGCCCCTGTCCAGTTGAATTAGTCATCAAAGAAAGGGTTTCAGAAGTCACAGAGACCAGAAGCGGTAAGAATTTCAAGAACAAAGGGTTAACCATAGAGAAGTATCAGCACAGCCAGCCAAGGCCAAGTGTTGAGCCGGAGAATCAAGTGGTGGACCAACTAAAGAAGGCCCAAGCCAACATCTCAATCTGGGGATTGTTAATGGCTTCGTCAACTCACTGAGAAACTATTTTGAGGGCCCTCACCAAGGTACAAGTGCCCATAGAAATGGGACCAGAGGAATTGTCTCACATAGTAGGGGCCACTTATGCTATCCAGACACTCTTTTTCTCAGAAGAAGATTTGCCCCCAGGAGGGAAAAATCACAACAGAGCCCTTTATATCACTGTGGAGTGTAACAAAAATCAAGTCCCTTAAGTTCTGATCGACAATGGATCCGCTCTCAATGTGATGCTTCTAAAATCTGCTAGATGCATGGGGTTACTCCTTGACAAAATGAAGCCATCCAGTCAGACCATCAGGGTATATGATAACTCCAGGAGGGAAGTGATTGTGATTCTTACCACAAATATCAAGGTAGGACCAGCCTGTTTCACCATAGATTTTCAAGTCATTGACATTCAGGCATCTTTTAATATGTTACTTGGAAGACCATGGTTACATTCAACAGGAGCTCTAATATCAAGCCTCCATCAGAAGCTAAAGTTCATACATGACCAAAAGGTGATTACCATTTTTGGGGATCCAGAGATGGTACATACTCTGGCCAACATAGAGGAGGATCGTTTACCCTCACCAGAAGTGCAATTGGGAGGAGTTGAAATCAGCAACATTTGCATTACTTCTGCAAGCGAAGAAGAATTAATCCCGACAAAGCTTCCGACGACATGGAGTAAAGCGTCTTTGAAAATCATGAAGAACATGAAGTATTTCCCAAGGCTAGGGATGGGAAAGAATCAGCAAGGAATCCCAACATTCCCCAAAATACAAGCCAATGCCAGCCGTCATAGTTTGGGTTTCGATCTAAGGAGGGATTTGAGGAAGAATGCCTAAAAAAAAAGAAACAATGCAGCAAGTAGCACCCCTTATTTCAAGACTCTAAACGGGTACTTTATGAAGGAAGGGGAGAACTTTCCCTATTGTGGAAATCAAGAGCCATGGTTTGATCAAGGGAAAGGTCGGCTTCAACTGAGGTTTGAGATATTCTTTAAAGATCAAGTCGACTGGATAGCCATGGAACTGGAACAAGCAAGCAAGGATGGAATCCAAGGAGATCAAGAGATTGATGAGTTATTTGAAGTGGCAGTAATCATCAAGGAAGAAGAAGAAGGGCCAGCACCCCAGCTCCTCATACAACCTCTTCAAGGATCCATAGCAAATTGGACAAGAATGATGGAGAATTTCCATATCAATGAGTCTGAAGTTGTAACCAGCTCTGATATAGTCCTGTCTGAGTCTGTTTTTTGAATATGTATTTGCTTTCCCTAAAGAAGTTAGAAACTTCTAGTCTATTGAGTCCATCTTTACTCCCTCTTTTATCATGAATGAAATTGCCGATTCTGAGTATGACTTGTCTCTCCTTCATCTCCTTATTCTTCTGAGGACGATGATGTCCTCGAACATCATGACTTGTTGGAACAACTGGAACAAAGGAAAGCTCAACTCGTCCGAGAGGACACTCATCTTATGAATCTGGGAACTGACCAATGCCCTCGAATGATTAAAATTGGTTCTTCTGTCAATAATGACAAAATATACCGAATGACTTCGCTCCTCAAGGAATTCGAGGAAGTCTTTGCTTGGTCCTATAAGGACATGCCCAATATTGACCCAGAAATTGTGCAACACAGGCTACCCACACACCCAGACGCTCACCCAGTCAAGCAGAAGCCAAGACAGATGTGACCAGAATGGAGTGAGAAGATCAGGGAAGAAGTCATGAAGCAGTGGAACATAGGATTCCTCCAAGTGACTCAATACCCTCAATGGTTGTCCAATATTGTTTCGGTCCCCAAGAAAGATGGGAAAGTCAGAATGTGCGTAGATATCCATGACCTAAATAAGGTCACCCTAAGGACGACTTTCCATTATCCTATATCGACATATTGGTCGACAACACCGCTGGTCATACCTTGCTGTCATTCATGGATGGATTCTCTGGATATAATCAAATTAGCATGTGCCCAAAAGACAGAGAGAAGACGACTTTCACCACATAGTGGGGGATATTTTGCTACAAGGTAATGCCTTTTGGGTTAAAGAATGCTGGGGCAACTTATCAAAGAGCAGCTACGGCCATACTGCACGACATGATACACAAGGAAGTGGAGGTATATGTTGATGACATGATAGTCAAATCAACTGACCAGCAAGGTCATTTTGTAGCATTAAGGAAATTCTTTGAAAGAATAAAAGAATACAAGATAAGGTTGAACCTCCAGAAGTGTGTGTTTGGGGCAAGAGCAGGAAAGCTGCTGGGTTTCCTCATCAGTGAAAGAGGGATAGAGGTGGACCCTGACAAGATAAAAGCCATCACAGAAATCCCACCACCAAGGACGGAGAAAGAAGTAAGAGGATTTTTGGGCCGTATCCAATACATCAGCAGATTTATATCTCGCTTGACTGCAACATGTGAGCCTATTTTCAAGATTTTAAGAAAGAAGGAGCCAAAAGAATGGAATGATAAGTGTCAAGATGCCTTCATGAAAATCAAGGAGTATTTGGTCCGTCCCCCTATACTCGTCCTACCAATACTAGGTGAGCCATTGCTGTTATACCTATCTGTGGAGGAAACGTCAATAGGGTCGATGATGGCCCAGATCGATCAGAGAGATGGGGAAGAACATGCGATTTATTACTTAAGCAAAAAATTGTTGGAGTACGAAACTTGCTATACTCCAGTGGAGAAGACGTGTACCTCTTTGGTTTGGGTAACCAAGAGACTGAGGCATTACATGATCTCACATCCGGTTAAGCTTGTTTCAAGAATGGACCCGATTAAATATCTCTTCGAGAAACTGACACTGATTGAAAGGATGGCCAGGTGGTTATTGTTACTGTCAGAATTTGACATAACATATGTCAACCAAAAGTCCATGAAAGGGCGAGCTATCTCGAATCATTTGGCGGCATATCCTACAGAGTCAGACTCACAACCGACGGAGGATTCTTTCCCAGATGAAGTCTTATGCCATGTGGAAGAAAACCAAGAATGGCAGTTGTACTTCGATGGAGCTGCAAATCAAAAAGGATTTGGGGCAGGAGTTTTACTTGTAACCCCTAAAGACTTTTACTTACCAATAACATTCCGTCTGCAATTCAGTTGCACCAACAACATTATGGAATACGAAGCCTGCGTCATTAGCTTGGAAATGGCATTATCTGCAGGAGTGGAAAAGATCAAAATTTTTGAAGATTCTTCCATCGTGATCTGTCAAAGTCCCGGGAAGTGGAGGACTAGGGATGAAAAGTTAAAGCCTCACCAAGTATATTTGGAACAACTGGCTAAGTGATTCAAAGAAATCTCCTTTGAATATCTGCCCAGAGATAGCAACTGCTTTGCGGACGCGCTGGCTACATTAGCCTCCTTGGTGGAATGTGATCCTCGAGACAAGATCCGACCTTTTCTGATAGAAAGAAGAACTAGCCCGGCGTATGGAGAGCCAATCAATATGCTCACTGAGGATGGAAGACCTTGGTACGCCCCAGTTGTTGATTACATCAGAGAAAGGAGATACCCCGAGCATTTCTCGGAAAGAAGGAAGAGGCATCTGCGAAAATATGCCACTCAATTCATCCTACAAGGGAGTCTACTTTATAAAAGGTCTTATGACGGCATCCAGCTGGTATGTGTGGATGAGGAGCAAGCTCAAACCATCATGAAGGAAATCCACCAAGGAGTATGCGGACCGCACATGAATGCAAAGATGCTTGCCAAAAAGATCCTCAGGATGGGGTATAATTGGGCAACAATGGAAGTTGACTACACTGCCTTTGTCAAGAGGTGCTATAAATGTTAGATATTTGCCAACATTATCCATATTCCTCCAACAGAGTTGCATTCGTTGAACGCCCCTTGGCCATTCTCTATTTGGGAAATTGATGTAATTGGGAAGATAACTCCTAAAGCCTCCAATGGACATGAATTCGTTTTGGTCGCCATTGACTATTTCATGAAATGGGTAGAAGCTCAATCTTACGCAGCCTTGACTGCCGCCAAGGTGGCAAAGTTCATAAAAGAAAACATCATTTGCAGATATGGTGTGCCTTAGAAATTGATCTCGGATCAAGGCTTTCATTTCCAAGGAAAAATGGAGGAACTTTGTACCAAGTTTGGCATTGCAAGGTATAAGTCCAATACTTACAGACCTCAAACCAATGGAGCAGTCGAAGTAGCCAATAAAAATATAAAGGTCATATTGCAGAAGATGGCAGATACGCATAATGACTGGGCTGAGAAACTTTCGCTGGCCTTGTGGGCTTATCGGACATCAATCCAAACCTCTACTGGGGTAACTCCATACTCTCTTGTATACGGAGTAGAGGGTGTACTACCCGTAGAAATTCAAGTCCCCTCCGAGTTTTACTTGATAGCCAATTGCCAGAAGGAGAATGGGTGAAAGCTAGACACGAAGAACTCAATCTCCTGGATGAGAAAAGGATGAAAGCCATGGATAATCTCAAAAAATACCAACAAAGAATGGCTACGGCATTTAACAAAGTAGTGCGCCCTCGAAACATCGAGGAAGGAGATCTGGTCTTCAAGGAACAAAGAGCCCTAGTTCATGATCCAAAAGGAAAATTCCGACCTAATTGGAGCGGTCCTTACAAAGTCAAAGCTATATTGCCAGGTAAGGCGGTTCAACTCGCTGACCTTGATGGAGAAGAGCTTCGGGGATTAGTCAATATGGATCAATTGAAGAAGTATTTTGTCTGAGTCTTTTTTCAGCAACTTGAACTACGTTTGACCTAATTCCTCTTAAGGGGTACATAGGCAACTCGATGTATTCGGGTGCGGTCTCAAAAAAAAGAAAAAAAAAAAAAAAGGAGAGGGCATTGTGTTAGTCCTTTTTGTGATCCAGCCACCTGGCGTCCCCTGCAAATATGGGTAAATCTTGCCATTTGGCCTTCGTTTCACTCTTCAGACTTGTAGAAAGTTAGGGTGGTTAGAGCTGGTTATTAACTAAAGACCTATTCTTCATCAAGGTACTAATAGGATCCTTAATGCAGGTAGTATGCGAGGACCAAAGAAAGAAGGCCTAGACGAACAGTTGCACCAATGGACTCTCCGCATGCATATGGATGGACCTACACTCCTAGATGATCTCCACTTGTCGATACTAGGAAGAATCCGATGCCTCAAGCTCCATCATGATTTACTTAGGGAAGCATCAAAATGCTAGGATCCTCAATTACATACCTTCCGTTTTGGAGAGGTCACAGTAACCCCAACCATTGAAGAATTCTGGGCATGCATGATAGCACCTCCTCGAGGAAAGTTGTTCCTCCCAATCATGCAGAAGGACCAACTTTTCAAGATATTGGAAGAGTTCTTCGTCATGGACAAAAAGGGGTTGAAGCAGATCCTTAACTACGACAAGGTTGATGCATTAAAGATAGTAAGAATCTTCAGTAACGGCATAACCGGGGGAGAAGCCCAAGCCCGATGCAGGAAATGAGCATACCTTTTCTGTATGATTGGAAAATATCTCTTAACAAATCCGGGGAAGGGAATGTCTCCCATGATCGCAGAAGTTATCAATCAAATAGAGAAAGGTTGTGATATCATTCCCACCATCCTGGCAGAGACTTTTAAAGGATTTGATCTCATAAACCAAACTCAGAAATATGGAACAGACTTCTTCTATGGATCTCCTGCAATCTTCCAAATGTGATTAATGTAAAAGTTAAGGTTAGTGGAACCGATTCCGTGTCCTCAACTTCGGCCGATGCATTATCAAGTAAGAAGGGAGACATAAGAATTCTACAGGATCCCGGATTGGAAAGAATATTTGGAAAAGAGGATTGTTCAAGAGATTCAGTGGCACTGCCCTTGGATGGAGACCAACACGGAAGTATCAAAGATGCTCGAATGCAATTACGTGAGATTCATAGGTCTGACTCACACCAATTTTTATGTTCCCTCCTTGGTATCTCCAAAGCAGAAATAATTTAAGTCGGAGAACTTCAGAGCTCCAGAGGTTTTGACTTAAGAAGTGGTGATTCTGTTATCAGAAATATGGAGGAAAAATGTTGTAAACAAGTGATATCAAGTAAATGTCTAATTTGTCCTCTGTTATGTATTTGAATCATCTATCAATGGAATTTGTGCTTCTAAAAGAAAAGAGAAACTACTTTGATACTATGATACAAATGTGCATACACAAAAAGGAAGGAAATGTGCAAATAGTACAAGCATTTACATTCATCCATAAAAAAAAAACAAAAAACAACAACCAAATGTATATAACAAAAGAGAGGGAGGTCAGTCGTGGCAGTATTCATCTACAGAAAGACTCGCCCCGGTGCCATCAGGTGCATCTTGACTCGTGTGAAGGGCCTCAACCTCAACTCTAGACCGAGTTAACTCGGTCTGGCACCTATCCAATTCGGCCTAACACAAAGCCTGTATTGCTCTTTCTAAAAAAAAAAGGAGAAAACAAGAAAAAAAAAAAAACAAACAAAAAAAATAAATAAAAAGCAACATCTAAAAAATAGAAATAACAAAAAAAAAAAAAAAAAAAAAACAAAAAAGGGGTGTGATAGAGGAAAACTCACCTAGTGACGGATCGTCTCTCCTCGAGAGATGATGACCTCATCCAAATTGGCCATCATACTCCGCATGTCGGCGTACAAGTCCGCGGACACCTACAAAAAAACAAGAGGATAAAGGGGATCACTTGATATAAAAAGAAAATAATGAAATGCAATAAATAATTAAACTTACCCCATCATAGGGAAGAGGAATGCCTAGGACCCGGTCTGCTGCCATAGGGGGCGGCAGCTCAACTTCTGGCATACGCAGGTCGTCGGGTCTGACGAACCATGGACGATAACATGGGATGTGATCATCTAGACCCGCTAGCCGCACAGGAGGGATTGCGCCAGAAGTCCCTGCCTCGGACTCAGCCCTTACCGCTCGAGAGGCATGTGAGGACCGCCCACGACCAGAACTCCTAAGAATGACTGGTCAGGCTAGATACTGCAAAAGAAGGGGAGCCAGTTAGCCTAAGTCAAATGGAAAGAAGAGGATAGTGAAGACTTACCCAAGGTCCCTCTGGGGTCAGGGGAACGCAAATAGTCTCTCTGTAGAGAAATGCCTGGTAATCCTCAGCAGCGGCTAACTGTGCCGCAGGCTCGCCTACCCTTAGGCGTTGAATGTCCCCCGGCCCCAGGAGGCGAGGAATGCATCTGAGCTGGAGGGAAATGGGGAATAAGTCACTCCTCAGACCATTGCAAAGACACCCGTTCCCCCAAATAAAAAGAGAACCCCCACGGGCCCTCAAAAAGGACCCGTCGAGAACAGAGAGTGACTGCCCGAGCAAATAAGGCCAGCTCAAGAAGGTATTCCAAAAAGTAGGGGCGGAAGGAGACCTGCCAAATAAATAAGAAACAAAATGTGTTAATAATAAAATATAATAGGCATTGAGTCAAGATAATAAAAGGGATTGGTTTCAAGCTTACATCCTCAAACCGCAAATCGTTCAGGAGACCCCGAACCGAAGGAAGGTCCTTGTGACGACCACTCTTTAGAAGGACCCACTTGGACCATCGCTGGGCCCGAGGGAAAATGGCACCTAGGTCCTCTCCCACCTTAAAGATGGGAGCTCGGAAGGATAGGACCTCATAGCTGCATGTCTACAAGAGAACAAGTAAAGTCAGTAGATCCATAAGTAATAAAGCTTTCAAGCAAAAGAGGAAGAGCAAAGGGGGCTTTACCCAAATGACATAAGAGCACCCGATGAGGGTCGGGGAACCTAGGACTAGGAACACCATCATATAGAGGAGATGGGCATAGGCCGAACCTCCCCAATCGAGCTCCGCTGCTGCATCGAAATCCTCAAAAAACTGGCAAAAAGCGAGGTCAACTGTCACGGTCCCAATCATGTCACTGAACACGACCTCGGCCAAAAAGTATAGAAGGAAGCACCTGGCCATCTGGTCGTGCTCCTCAGAGGGTGACTGGTCTGTCACTCCCTTCTTCTTCCAGTGCCACCTCATAGCAGTAGTAGGGAACCCCCTATGGGTAATAGTAAGCCCAGTCATACGACCCTAGTGGTTGAAGCGGTCCACCTGATCCTCTAGGGCTAGTTCACAGCTGCCCCTCCAAACGGGAGTCCCGTAATCATGTAGAAGTCGAGAGGTGTGATGGTCACCTCTCCTAGTGGGAGATGGAAAGTGTGGGTGCTCGGCCACCATCTCTCCATTAGAGCCCGAACGGTCAAGTTATCTAGCTCACGGACGGGGCAAGTAGCAATATGCCCCAATCCAGACTATCTCACCCGGGACCGTACCTCCGGGCAAAGCTCACCATACCACTCTAGCACTTTCACTGTGCCACAATACTCTTTGGCATTGGCAGAGCCTTCTCCTACAAAGGAAAAAAAATGATGATGATGGTTAGATTTCATTAAAAGAAAATCATAATGATATAACAAAAGGGGGAGGGAGGGCCAAAGGGTGCCTGATTCGGTACCTAAAGGCCTTACCTCGGTTCGCATGCCTAAGAATGCCTAAGTCAGTATTTTAGGGCATCGCCCCGATTTGCATGCCAAAGGGTACCTGGTTCGATATCTGGACGCCTTACCTCGATTTAAGTGCCTAAGAATGCCTAGGTTGGTATTTTAGGGCATCCCCTCGATTTGCATGCCAAAGGGTACCTGATTCGATACCGAAAGGCCTTACCTCAGTTTGCGTGCCTAAGAAAGCCTAGGTTGGTATTTTAGGGCATCACCTCGGTTTGCAGGCCAAAGGGTGCCTGATTCAGTACCCAAAGGCCTTACCTTGATTTGCGTGCCTAAGAATGCCTAGGTTGGTATTTTAGGGCATCACCTCGATTTGTGTGCCAAAGGGTGCCTGATTCGATACCCAAGGGCCTTACCTCGATTCACATGCTTAAAAATGCCTGAGGTGGTACTTTAGGAGATCACCTCGATTTACATGCCAAAGGGTACCCGGTTCGGTATCTGGAGGCCTTACCTCGATTTGCGTGTTTAAGAATGCCTAGGTAGGTATTTTAGGGCATCGCCTCGATCTGCATGCCAAAGGGTGCCTGATTCGATACCCAAAGGCCTTACCTCGATTTGCGTACCTAAAAATGCATGAGTCGGTATTTTAGGGCATCGCCTCGATTTGCATGCCAAAGGGTACCCAGTTCGGTATCTGGAGGCCTTACCTCGATTTGCATGCCTAAAAATGCCTAGGTTGGTATTTTAGGGCATAACCTCGATTTGCATGCTTTAGGGTGCCTGATTCAGTACCCAAAGGCCTTACCTCGGTTTGTGTGCCTAAGAATGCCTAGGTTGAAATTTTAGGACATCGCCTCGATTCACGTGCCTAAGAATGCCTAGGTTTGTATTTTAGGGTATCGCCTCGATTTATGTGCCAAAGTATGCCTGATTTGGTACCCAAAGGCCTTACCTCGATTTATGTGCCTAAAAATGCCTGAGTCGATATTTTACGGCATTGCCTCAATTTGCATGTCATATGACACTTGATTCATTATCCAATGGCTTTGTTTCGGTTAACGCACCTAAAAATGCCTAATTTAGCATTATGGGGAATAGTCTCAGTGTATGTGCCTAAAGGTGCCTCAGTAGGGGTTTTAGGGTTTTGCCTTGGTTTGCGGACCTTAGGGGTCCGTGACGGCAGTTAATAATTAAAAGCACGAAGCAATAAATAGAGTGAGTGCACTTACCTCTGGTAGTCCTCCCCAGATAGCGCAGCAGACATGATGGGACGTGTTTCGCAGTGTCACCCCAAGCGGGTACCAATCTGCTCGGTCATCCTCACCCTCCGTGCCCAGCAACGGAAAGTGGGAAGACTATCGGGGCTGTCTGCGGAGAGACATATCACTCGGAAGGTGTGAGAAAGTAAGAAAAATCGAAAATTTGGCAGAGCCTGGCAACAAAAACAAAGGATAGAAATGAGGGGGAAGCCCCTTTTATTTATAGAAAATAGGGTTGTGACCACAACACTGTGGAGGGCCCACCACGGCGCTATGTTGGATTCCCACAAAGCCGTGGAAATTGCCACAGTGCCGTTGACACGAAAAAAAAAAGACCTTGAAAAGAAAATATTTTCAAGAAAGACCCTGAAAAGAAAATATTCTCAAGAAAGACCCCAAATGAAAATATTCTTAAGAAAGACCCCGAAAAGAAAACATTTTCAAGAAAGACCCTGAAAAGAAAATGCTTTCAAGAAAAACCCTAAAAGCAAAATCATATTAACTCTTTTTAAGATGGTCAGACGAGTCCTCTTGCTCTCAATCAAGATCAGACGAATCCTCTTGCTCTCAATCAAGATCAGACGGGTCCTCTTGCTCTCAATCAAGATCAAACGAGTCCTCTTGCTCTCAATCAAGATCAGGTGAGTTCTCTTGCTCATTCTCAAGATTGTGGATGTAGGCAAGTTCTGGTCGAACCACAATAAATCAAGAATTAATTTTTCTCGAGTGTTTCGAGGTTTATCGAATGATTTTATTGTGATTAACCGTTTGTTTTCGCAACTCTACCGCCTTTGAGCAAAGCATCAGTAGTACATGCTCTTGATGATAATATCAGTTGGTCTTTTGTCTTTACCCTTCGGCTATTGGCACAGGCCTCAGCCAAAGAGGGGCAAACTAGAGACACTGAATTTTGTCACCCCCCTAGCGATGATGACGACGGGATACAGACGATGGACGCCGCACCTTCCTCCCTTCCCAGGAACAAAAAAGACAGGGCCCATGGGCCCAAATACACCCCAACACCCAAAAATGCTCATTTTGGCCCAAAAAAAGTGGAAAAAAGAAAAATCTCACTAACCACGGCACTATGACAGTTCCTCACGGCATTGTGGAGGCCCCCCACGGCAGCCAAGTACAAAATCATGGCGCTGGGGTGTTTTCTGACTTCGGCAGGCTTACGTCAACCACGGCGTCGTGGCAGGGGCCACCACGGCGCCGTGGTGGTCCCCACCTGGCCCATGGAGGGGTCCCCCTCCCCCCAAGCCAGAGGTTTTGGGGTAGAGAGACCCTCCCAGCTCGTTTTTTAGTCTTTTTTCCCCATTTTTTCCCCTCTTGAGTATCTATTGAAGCGAGACTCCGAATGTATGGGTAGATCCGTCGATTACCCACTCGAGTAAAAAAGCAGTTCCCACATCTCTATCTCACTATCCCGTCAGTGTACGGATAGCGAAAATCCCCTTCGCAACCGTTATTCTATCCGCATACAGATAACCAAAGAACAATCAAAAGGAGCCGTTACTCTGTTTAGAAAATCCCGTGTTGGCCCATTCGTCCGTCTCCCCTGAGCCAGGGAATCGCTGAGATCCGAGGTACACTCGCATAGAGGTACATTTAGTACATTTCCATCATTTACAATGTAGTTTTTTTTTGTGATTTATCATTTAGTGTACATACTATAAATGCATGTATAATGTACATTATGTAATTTCATAAAGAGAGAATATTCCCCCCTTTTAGCATCTATAACAGAAAGATCGGTTCTTGCCGGGCAAGATTGGTGCCTAACACCTTCCCATGCATGTAACCTGACCCCTTACCTGAATCTCTGACCAGACCATATGGAGTTCTGTAGCCCGTTTCCATTCATAATGGATAGGGCTACATCTGGTGGGTCCAAGGCCCTAAACCTAGGTGGCGACTCTTCATTGTGTTAATGTTTTATGAAGTATGACCCTTACCCCATGATGAGGTGTCAAAACGATACCCCACTTTATCAGACCCAATAGCCTTTTACCAATAAGGCTGAGGAAGCCTCGTCACAGAGGACCACGGTACTTACAAGTGTCATTAAGGTTGTGATATTTAATCATGTCATTAGACAGTAAATAAAACTACATGTATATTATAACACATTAAGAAACTCGTGACATTTTATATTGTCATGAGATATTATATTTAAATCAGTAATGTATATAAAAATCTTGAAATTTTTTTAATTTTATTTATTGAGACCATAACTATAACATGTAGTTGTTTATGACATTTAGGAGAATACAATCTTACAATGTCTAGTATTTATAACTTTATCATTGAAGGGATAATGTTACTACACATTTCATCATTTTATATCCCATAAAGTTATGGGGAAAGTTATTTGAGATTATCTTATAAATATATAAAGGCATTAAAATTTCCCCATAACTTTATGGGATATAAAATGATGAAATGGATGCGATTTTCGATTTTACTAGGGGTTGAATGGTCTTTTCATACACAAAGGTATTGCTTTGTGTCTAGGCATAGGGACTATGCTAACCACACTGCCGGTTAGCTTTCTTTTTCTCATTTTGTAATACCCATCTTTGTCCAAGGTAAATCCGTTAACATAAAGATCAGATGGGTAATTTTATAAACTGAAACACATTATTGTCAAATCTTCTAATTTTTCTCTTTTCTATGTTTGTATTCCCTTATTTGTTTTTACTTCCCTTCCTCTTCCTTTCGTTTTCTTTCGTCTGTTTACCTTGCAATCAAATGGAACCTTTTTCTCTGGACTGACCCTTGGATCCCATATTTACCTAGTTCTAGCCTCCCCTCCACTGTTGTGGCCCAAGATTCTTATCGACATGTAAGTGATTTTGTCTGTTCTAACAATTGGAATTTGATCCTGTTAAAAATTCTCATGGTTCCTTTGTCGTCTTCTGATGGTGGTTTCTTTTAAGCCTATTTGGAGTGTTTAAAACTAAATTGGTTACCAAGGCATTAAGTGCTTCTGGGGGTCTTGTGTCTAACGCTATCATCTCTAAATGGTGGTGGTTTTTTCTAGAAATTCAAGTTGCACCCTAAATTTAAAGTGTGTTTTTGACATATCTTAAATAATGGTATTCCTATGTGCTCCATTTTAGGGAAATCGATTTCTCTTGATACTTCTTGTCCACTATGTAAATCGGATCAGGAAACAATATGACATTTGTTTTTATCTTGTGAGTTATCTAAAAGGATTTGGGCTGCTGGCCGGGAAGTTGGGTTTAAGAACTGAGACACTCAATAGTTCATTTTTTGTTTCCTTCTCTTATGCTTTCTTTTTTTTTTTGCTTCCCCTGATCATATCCCCCTCTTTTCTTTGCCGTTGGTTTTTTTTTTTTTTCCTGCGTTTATCATTACCTATTATTTTATTTGGGCTTTTCGTAACTGTATTATTGTCAATGTTAGAAGTAAACCTGATCCGGTGTAGACTCTCATTCGTACTAATCGATCATATCTTGAATATCCGCTTATGGTGTATTGTTTCAAGGTCACTTTCTTTTGATAGGTTTTGGTTCCATTATGACAAACCATCTTTTGGTAGCAGAAGTTCAGAGTATCATTTAGGGATTAAAAGAGGCTATGTGTGTGAAGCTTCAGGTGATAGAAATCTTGTTAGAGACAGAGGAATCGATGGATCTCCTTCCTGAACTTACTAAGGGCACTTGGGTGTGGAATATGATCTCTATGTTTTTGGAATATTAAAGGGTTTTAAGGTGTAAGCTGCTAGGGCAATGCTTCATAAGTTATGTTTTATTCACCAAGGGACAATGAAGATATTATTTCTCTCTTTGCTTTGGTTATCCCAAAAAAATGAAACCTTTTTTAACTAAAGGGTTGTTTTTTGGGGTGAACAACTGCTTGGTTAATTGATCGGTGACTTGCAAGTTGAGCACATGCCCTTACGGTCATGGGACCGATTCTCCTACTTACATTTGTGGCATAAAAAGCACCCTTCCCTCTTCCCTTGTAGTTGTAGCTTTCTGTTGGCTTTTCTTAGCCTTCCTCCTTGGTAGTTGTAGTTGTCCTATGGGCTTGATTTAGATAGACAAAAAAAAAACAAAATGACTCCATATTTATCATAAAAATATGTCAGTCCTCGCGACACATACATTGTAATATGGGGAGAGAGAAATGAGAGGTTTGGACCAGTGGGAAGTGGGGACAGATCTTTTTTCTTCTGTAAACATATATGCCATTATGAGAAAGAAGTATCTCTTTCCACCAATTAGTGTGGTTCCAACTTCCAACAAGAGTAGTCAAAATAATTACAGGAAAATCACAAGGCTTAGAATGTTTGGTCAAACATAAAGAGTTTTGCAGAGGATAGCTTCTAGTGCAACTCGCTTGAGGCTAGTGTAGTAGAGCCTAGTCCTGGGGAAGTCTCAAGTTCGAGACGTCCAGTTTCTCATCTTGTTACCCCCAGCAAAAAATAAGAGCTTTCTTTACTTCTTCCTTTTCAGAAAGATTTAGAATTGGAATAATCTTCATGACTTATAACATGATCATGAATTACAGTGTTAGAAATTGGAATGAAATCAATCGACCTCAATTTCAATTAGTGTTGATTCCTACAATTTATTTTGGAATTTGTCATGAATACTATACCATATTCATTTTTATCCATTTTCCCTTCTTTTAATTAATAAATAGTAAAAATCAATGAATTCCCAAACCTTTGGAGTTGAAATCTCATAACAAAAGGAGATTTCTGAAATCTTTCCTTCTTCATCTTGATTCCAAATTCTACGGTTCCATTCAATTTCAGGCCAAGTTCGATATGATTGATAGAAGCAGATCCCATGTCTAATTCTGGATTTTTAAACCTTAATTTATCCTTGAGTGCACATGAGGTTCCCGCCACTACGGGTCTGCGGAGGGACATACATTAACCATTATCCTTAATTTCGGATATAATCCTTGTTTTAGTAGTATTAAAGCTGGGAGAGCCGAAGCAGTTTCACATATTCATGGGATCAGTGTACAAAGTAGGGTTCCACAAGTTATCCATCTTCTAGTTGCTGATGATAGTCTTATATTTTTTGAAGTTAAAATTGATGAGATTCATTATTTGCGAGATATTTTATCTCTATATTATAGGGCATCTGGTCAGTCAATAAATTTGAAAGAAGTCCTCTTTGACTTTTACACCATATGCTCATCCAAAGTTAAAGATGTGGGTTTCTCTGATTCTGAGGCATCCATATGGTTCTGGACCTAAGAAGTACTTCGGATTACTTATAGATTTAGGTGTCTCGAAGGTTTCTCTTTTCAAAGATATTACTTCTAAAATTTAAGGGAGAATTCAAGGTTAAGTCTAAACTTTTATCACATACGAGTAAGGAGGTTCTCCTAAATCTGTGGTATTCTCTTTGGGAAATTATGCTTTAGTGCATTTTAAAATGCCAATATCTCATCATAGAAGAAAGGTTGTTGCCAATTTTTATTGGGGGATAATGATGGACGCCCAAAAATTCATGGGATCACTTATGTAAGTCTAAGGAGAAGGGAGGTCTTGGTTTTCATGATTCTGCAATTCAAAATCGTGCTTTATTATCAAAGACTGCATATAGACTTTGGTTGTTCAGAATTACAGAGAGCCTCAACCTCCTCGGTTGTATCTAGCAGATGGTTTCTAGATTCTTATGGAAGACTATTTGGTCGTGAAGCACTGTACCAAAAATCTAGTGTTTCCTATGGAGATCTTGTGCCTCTGGTTTTGCTTCGAGAGATGCTTTGGTTCATCAAAATATTCAGATTGATTCTCATTGTTGTTGTGGATTATCTGAAACTATTTCTCATATTCTTCTTGGCTGTGATTTTGCAAAGGCAATGTGGTTTAGAAGTGGATTGGGTTATATTGTTTCTTCTTCGGAAGATCCTCAAATTTCTTCATTTAGTTTTTAATGCAGATCGTTATTAAGTGTTGGGAAGGAACACAGTAGACGGTTGATCTCTCTTGCTTCTTTCATTCTATGGTACATCTAGCTTGCTAGATGCAACCTTGGGTTTTTGGTCGATGAGTACATGATGGAGATGAAAAGGCCGTCTGAAGCGTTTCCCAAATAGCACGGCTTGTGCATTTGCCAAGCACCAAAGGAAATACTTCATCGGAGAGGGAGGACAGCAGGAGGCTGCGAAGGAGAGAGTCCTGGCGGCGCCATGTAAGACCAGAAGCAGCGTCATCAGGGCAGGGCGTGGTGCCGTCGAGATAGCCAAATAACCCTTGTCCATCAATGAAGGGCTCAACTTGAGTCTGCTAGAAGAGGTAATTTTTGGAGGTGAGTTTCACCAATAGGTAATGATGGGCATGGTGTAAGGAAGGAGAACCAGTAGGGAGGAGGCCATGATCGGCTATTTGAGAAGAAGACACCGTCTCAGTAGGGTCCCCCATGAGAGAAGAACACAGCAGCGTGATGCGCAGAAACAGAAAAATAAAAAAAAAAGAGGGAGAAGGCTCGTTGGAGCTTAAACGGCTCGTGATACCATGTTATAATAGGTGATTGTATTCCATAATTCAAATAGAACCAATTACAGTAAGTATACTTATAATACAAAGAGGTCGAGTTAGAGTAGGTCTCACATGCGATAATAGAATAGTCCATTATCACATGGGAATGTACAACATGAAGAAGACGTGATAGAGTGTGAGTAAAAGACCAATATAGTGATCCTAGAATAGGAACGACTATATTGGTTAATAGTACGGAATCCAGACGAGGTAATTCTATGCTCAAAACAAGCCTTTGAAGAGTTTCATAGTGCACCATCGAACTTTAATATCAGGTGTGATGTCTCTTCACTTGATTTTTCTTTTTTGCTAGAAGATCCTTGCATTAAAAGAACGACAAAGAGCCAACTACAAAGACAGGAAAAAAACAAAGAACACTGCTACTAGCTGTGACAGTCAGCCAGCTCCCCCAACCCATTACAAGAACCGGTATCTAGGCATACCCATAGCATCACGAGCCAAATTTTCTTCAATATGTCTAGGAAATGGAATACTTGTGGAAGACACTCCCGTAATCGCCGCATGTTTAGCCAAGTAGTCAGCAATAGGAATTGCTTCTCTATAACAGTGTGTAATTTTCCAATTGCAGGAATCTAGAAAAGGTTTTACCACCTGCCATCTTTGGAGCGCAAACCATGGAATTTTGGAATTTTGAATAGACAATACCAAGGAAGCCGATTCAGATTCTATCCAAAGATCCGTGAAGCCTCTTTCCCTAGCAGAAAACAGCCCATCTAACAAAGCCTCGAACTCAGCTACAAAGCTGTTTGAGACCCCCAAGTATTTTCAATATGAATGAACCACTTGGCTTGGGAATTTCGAAAAACTCCCCCAGCCCCCGCCCTTCCTGGATTCCCAATAGAGTTGCCATCAATGTTAAGCTTGATCCACTGCCGATCAGGCCTGCACCAAAACACCTCCAAAATATCACGAGCAAAGGCGTTAGAAACAGCCATCCCAGGATCCTAACACAGCTCAAGTCCTGTAAAATTTTCACCCCTTTAATCAAAAAATTCCAGTCCCTAATCTTCCCTTTCACACATTCCAGGACCTGCCAAACATTCCTAAAGATACCGTCATGGCGCCTTCTATTTCTTTCTTCCCACAAAATAGCAATAATAATTGAAGCACCTACAGCCCACGGCTCCTTCACATTCGTGCTGCCAAAAAACCCTTGAATGGTGGAAGCATTTTCCCACACAAAACCAAACCAAGCTGAAAAAGAATTCCAAACTGCAGTGCTAAACTCGCAAGTGAGAAACAAATGAGGGATGGACTCACCATCTTTATTACACAGAGAACACCTCGCTGCCAAACAAATACCACTTTTTTGTACTTCCTCGTCCTGTCGATTATGTTAAGGTGAACTGTGATACAAGTTTTCTATCAAAAGAATGCAAAGGTGGGCTTGGTTTCATTTTCTGGAATCACCAAGGTCGTGGTCTTCTTGTTGTTTCTATACCAGTTGCATTTAACACTATCATGGTGGGTGAAGTTATGGCTATTCGTTCAACATTATTAGAAGGGATATCTTAAGGATATGATCGTTTGCTGATAGAATCTGATCACAATGATGTTAATTATCTCATATCTTCAACGAGGAGTTGGTCCTACACCATTGGTCATTAAACTGATATTGAATGATATAATTTAGGGAAAATGTTCTCTGTGCCGCAGCGTAGCCTACGCTCAGGCACATGGGGGTGGCGCAATGACCATCCTGCCCCCCTGTACAGACTACTCATGTGCTTGGGCGCAGGCTGTGCTGTGGCACAGAGAACAGCGTCCCTATAATTTATTTGTCATCTTTTTATGTTTCATGCAATTCTCTTATGTTCCAAGGGAGCAAAATAGCTTTGCTGACTCCTTGGCAAGGAAGGCACTGTCGATAATGTATACAACTTTTATGGGCTAATTCCGATCCATATGGATCGAGGCATTATGTACTACACCTGTGTGTACTACACATTACTCTCAATAAAGTGTTATTACTTCTACCACAGAGAGAGAGAGAGAGAGAGAGAGAGAGAGATCTGACCGAATAAGCAGGAATTGGGATTGGCTGAATACTAATCGACCAAAATCCGATCCCCATCATGGTTCGAAGTATAGGTATCGTATCGCCTCTATGTATTGGTATCGCATGTCACCGATCATGGTACCATGTTGATACTATATTGGTTAAACAGATCGATCGAACAAGAGCTAAAACAGTTAAAAAAATATATTTCTAAAGAAAATCAGGGTAAACTTGTCCAATATAGCCGATCCATGTCGATACCATATTGATAGCATATCGTTTTTGCAGGTAATTGACACCGATCTGATACCGTGCACTAAAACCATTATCCCCATCCTTAAAACACTTGGATTTTAATCCTCTCCAATTCCCTAAATTGTGCAGTGTGGTAGTTTGGGTTGAAGATTTTGACACGTGGCAGCTCGGACATCCAATGGTCCAAGCTCATTGACTTCCATTTTTTTTCTTTTTTTTGTTGAGTTTGGCACCGTTGGATGTCTGAGCTGCCAGGTGTCGACATCTCCACCCAGAAAGTTTTAGGGAATTGAAGAGGATTAATTTTAGATTCAGATAAAAATTCTTTAACACTGTTACTACTTTATTAATAAAGGAATTGGAGAGGATTATTTTCCAGATTTAGATAAAAATTCTTTAACACTAGGGGTGAAACAGGGTCGGGTTGGGCCGGGTTTTTTAAACCCTAGCCTAACCCTGAGTCCTCTTAGCTCGACCCAAGCCCAGCCCAACCTTAGGTCTGGTTGAGATAGGCCCAACCCTATCGCGCTCAGCCCAGCCGAGCCCGGCCTTGATTGACCTTGATCGGGCCGGGCTGGCCAGGTTGGCCTTGATTGAGCCTAATTTTTGCCAAGGGTTGGTTTGGCCCTGATTTTTGCTAGGGTCTGGTTGGCCTTAACTTGCCCTGTTTTTTGCCATTTATGTTGTACTTTGTATTACAAAAAATGAGACACATGTGATTGGGTATTGGTTTGTTTCATACTCAATTGACTATTTTTAGACTTTTCTTTGAGTTAAAAAACTTAGTCCAATCTTAAAATTATAAATATTTTCATTCAAGAGATAATGAGTATTTTTTGGTAAACAATAGAAAATTAGATACCAAACAAAAATTGTAACATGTAAACAATAAATTGTAAAACATAACCTAACATAGGGGCCGGGCCAGACTGGGTTAGCCCGAGGCCTCAACTCTATCCCTGCCCGACCCTGACCCAGGGCCTGAAAATTTTCAACCCTAACCCACCCTCAGGGTTGAAAATCTAGCCCAAGCCCTGTGCTGGCGGGCTCAGGCCGACAGGACCAAACTTACGCCTCTATTTAACATGGGTACTATTTTATTAATAAGTAGAGAGAGAGAGATCATACAGGGATTATTGAGCTAACTAGGGAGTTTAGTTCTGGTTGATGAAGGAAGCAAAGCGGGACATCATGGCCACAGCCTTCTCATCGGTGGGATTGAAGAGGTGAAACACATGACCCTCTCCTTCTACCTCCATCAATTCCAGTTCTCCTCCCCACCCACTCTTCCCCAACGTCTTATGGTAAAACTCACCCCTCTCTTTCAACCCATCCTTCTCCGCAACGCACACCAGCACACGCTTACACGCCAGCTTCTCCAAGTTTGCACAAGTCGCCGGATTCATCAACGGATCATCACAACCACTCGTCGAAGGACACAGCAACAACCACAGCTTATCCGCCTTACTCTTCTTCTCCTCATCACTCGCCTCTGAACCCAATTGCTGTTTTTCCCCAAAGAAATAAGGATGAATCAAACCCAACCCAACAAACCTCACCCCCTCTAATGGTGTCTCCGCCGCTCGCAAAGCCATATTATGGGCAATATTAGCGCCTGCGCTGTCTCCCATCATACTCACTCTGTTCAGATCGGCGTGCTCGGTCAACCATTCTTCAGGGCCGTTCCCTTTACAATGTGAAGCGACCCATTGAAGCACTACCCATGAATCGTCATAAGCGATGGGGAGAGGATGTTCTGGGGCTCTCCTGAAATGTACAGATACAGCAACCACGTTACCCTCTGCAACTAGAGATGATACATAAGGGGTGTAAATAGGGGAGAAGGGGGTTTCGATGCAAAAGCCACCGCCATGGATGTAGATCAGAAGGGGAAGCTTTTGAGCCGAAGAATTGGTGATTTTGGGGAGGAAAAGACGGGCGGAGACACCAGTTTCAGGTACGATGACGATGTCTTTGGAGGAAACACCGGTTTGGGGATCGATTGCAGTGGCGGGAAGGATTTCAGTTCCTGCGAGCCTTTCGGCGTGACCGTCCTTGTAGATCCGAATAAAATTTGGCATATAAAGAGCTACTTCATCGTTGCTTGAATCCATTTCGCAATTCAGATTTTCACCAGAACTTCGGAGGGTGGTAGGGAGAAGGAAAATTGAAAGAGAGGGGTTTGTTTGTTTGTGTTTGTGTTTGTGTTTTGTGAGGAATAGATTTTGAGGACTAGCATTTATGATTTGGAGTATGGGTGGGTAAGGGAGTAGACGAAGGGTGTTAAACGGTTTGGTTTGGTTCAAATTATTTATTTAAATGGTTTTAATTTTGAAATCATAATTGGATCATTTATTAAATGGTTTGACGGTTCATATTACATGATTTTTGTTTGCTTTTGACACATATATGTAAATTTAAGAGTGTTAAACGATTTATTTGATTAATCAATTTGATTTAAACTGTTTAACTAAACGATCTCAAATTTGAAACCATAACCTAACAATTTATTAAATGATTTCACAATTTTTATTTAAACGGTTTGATTCGATTTCAGTTTACTTTTGACACCGTCCCTTCACTCTCAAATTAAGATTATTTACTGACCCTTGGAATTGGATTTTAGAGGGTCATTTTTGACCGAAAAGTGAAAACTGACATTACTGGAAACTTTGCCCACAAATAAATGCAAAAGTAAGTTTTCCTTAATTGACCAAATCCCATCACAGACTCCAGGAAAGTTCTTCGTGCCTTCTCCTCCACTTACTTCTGATGTGCCAACATCTGTTCTACTTTTTTGACCTTTTAATCAAGGGTGAAAGAGGGTATATACGCGGAGGACCCATAAGAACCCCTTCTCCACACAACTCCCACCCAAGGTTTTAAAATTCGGAATCAAAACAGAATCGTTTAGAGAGGATTCTGATTCGAATTGGATCGGAATCGACCTAAATCGGGTCATGAATCGAAAATCTAAATTGTTTTATGGTAAAAATTGAATCGATTTAGGAATCAGGAATCAGCCCATTAATCAGCCCGATTCAAGATGGTGTATAAAGGAAATGACTAAGAATCAGCTAATCCGATTCTAATTCAGGAAGTAATGATTCGGATCGGTGGAAATCGGAATCGGTGTCAGCTGATCCCTATATGAATTGGACGATTCACCAATCCGATTTTCGATTCTTAAAATCATACTCCCACATCCTATTGTTTGGGGTCGATGATGTCCCTCCCCTTGGGCATTTAGGGGACTAATCATGGTTCTAAGAATCGGTATCGGATCGCCTATACCAGGCAATCCGTACTGGTTTTGCACCTTGTCGATCCCTATACCGTGCCGATACCATATTGATGACATAGTATGTACAAGGGGTAAAATGATCAAAAAACCTATTTTTAAAGAGGGATCAAGGGCAAATTTGTTCAATACGCCCGATCCTTATCGATACCGTTTCGATTTCCAAGTTGATCAATACGAGCGCAAGTATGTAGATTGCTAAAATGGGGAAACAATCCAGATTTATGCATTAAATTATTAGGGAAAGAGAACACCATCCCGTCGTCCACTACTGCATCTAGACTTAGGACACGTGAAATGATCGCAGAACCCTTGATCATTATCATCTTTCCAAGGGGTGCGGTGGTCATTATGCATTCCCCTGTGTCTGGGTGCAGGGCTGGCGCAGTGCATGACCGAATGACATTCTTTCCGACGTTCTATAAGAACTAAAAAAATCCAAGAGTAGACAACTTTACACTTCAGAGAATGGGAAGAGAAATAATAGATCATGCTAAGGGAATCAATTTTTGAATAGAGTTTTTTAGGGTTTCTTTCCAGTTTTGAAAAAATCCGTACGGACTTTTTGGACACTATCAGATTTTTTCTCCAGCGAAAGTGAAATCTGATCACATGGGAGGGTAGAGCACGAAAAATCATGAATTTTGGTGGGTGGATCGCCACCGGATGCGCGCTCACGTGCCACCGGCAGCGGCGAGTGAGATCACTCGCCGGTCAAGTTTTTTTTTTATTTTTTAAAAGGCGCTTTTGGGTTTTGCTAACATGCGCCAGTGGCTGTTAAAGGGTTCTGCTAACTTGTGTGGGTCGGGTCGACTTGTTTCCCAACTCAAAAAACCCGACCTGACAACCCGATCTGTCGACTTGGTTGGGGCTGACCCGAACCCGGTTGACAGGGGTTGAACTGGCCCGGTTGGGCTACTATTGAGTTGAACCGAACCGGTTTGACCGTACTGACTGGTCAGAACCAGGACCAGTCAACCGATTTTTGGCCTAAACTTTGATCGGCCTTTGTGGGAGCTACGAGACTCCGTTTGGGGTCCCATTTTTTGCGTTGGCTCTGTTTTTCTGTGTTCTAGACAGTAGTATCTTCTATTTTGATAAAATATGTATATTTTCAATATTTTTGGTATTCTATTGATACATGCCATTTTCAGAAATTTATCGGTTCATTCCATTGGGAACCGAACTAATTTTTTGACTTGCTGAAATACCTACCTTGATGAACAGAATTATTAATTTTTGTGTTAGTTTTAAGACATTTAAGCCCCTTGTCATAAATTATAAAATAACATAAAATTGAAAGAGATGTAGGTAATTTTGGAAAATTCCAAGATAGGGTTCCATGGGTTCGACAGGATGCAACTGCCAAAACGACCTTCCTCGTTGGATTTGTGAAACACCAGTCTCATACAGTTGTGGGATGTCCTTCAACTCTGATGTGTGGTCATACACCCAAAGGTAGTGATTATGTATTGATACTTGAAGGAGTACATATACAGTATGCATGTGAATAGGTTGACCCTAGAATTCTGCACACTCAAAGGTGGTGGATTTTGAAAGTTGAGTTGTATTCTCATGGCTACTAGTATGTAGAAAATCTTACAATTGCATGTTGAGAATTCAGCCCAAATGTGTTTTCACAACGATGTGTGTAAAATTCTCATTTGCTTATAAGGTTTTAGGCTATACTTACATCATGCTGATTATTGTACTGTTCATTGTTTAAAATCTCAGTCACTTTTTCTGTTAACAATAACATAGTCTCTATTGAGATTCTTATTGGGTCAAACTTTAAGAAGTGAAAAGAGGACATTATGTTTGCCATGGAGATGGCAGATGTGCACACGTCCCTTGTTATGGATAAACCAATGGACCTAACTACTGATAGTACTGAGGATGAAAAATCCGTGCATGCTACATGGCAAAAGAGTAATCGACTCAGTATACTGTCCATAAAGAGGTCAATATCGGAAAACCTAAAAAATGGTCTGCCTGACCAATGTACTGCCAGGGAATTGCTAGATGCAATTTCTAAGAGATATAGAGTTTCATTGAATGCTGAGATTGAGATAATTCTGCAAGGGCTATTTAATATGAAATATAAAGGTTCTGGGGGGTGTTAGGGATTACATTAGTAGGATGATTGATTACTAAATTAAACTCAAGGCCTTGAACATTCCTTTTCCTGATGCCCTAATTGTCTATCAAGTCCTAAACACCCTATCTTCTGAATTTGACATCATTCAAATCAACTACATTTCTCAAGATGGAGTCTGGAGTATTAATGACCTAATTTCTAGGGTTGTATCGGAGGAAGAGAAACTAAAGAAAGACAAAAAGCATACTGCCCTGTTTACTCCAAAACTCGTAAGAGTAAAAAGTCTAAAAACCATACTCATAAGTCTACCAATAAACAGTCTGATCAGACTAACAATTTGGGATCGAAGAAAGATTCTTTGGAGAAAGAGAGTGATCACTGCTTCTTTTGCAAGAAGGGTCACATAAAGAAGGACTGCAAAAAATACAAGGCTTGGTTAATCAAGCCCAAGCAGCCATCAGGTAATCATTCTTTGGCTTTTGTTTGTGAATCCAATCTATCAGAAGCCCCATCTAGTTCTTGGTGGCTAGATAGCGGTGCAACTACCATGTTGCGTTACCATACAGGGGTTCATAAATTGGAGGAGGCCAAATAAGGATGAATCAAGGCTAGTCGTAGGAAACGATGGACATTCTGGCGTAGAGTCCATGGGAGATGTCATTTTATTAGTAGATTCTGGTTTAAAATTGACTTTAAAGAACACTTTTTATGTACCATCCTTCAGATGAAATTTAGTTTCGATTTTAGTTTTGGACATTAGTGGTTACCATTTTAAAATAAAGAACAGTATGGTTAATTTGTTTTTTAATTCAAGTAAAGTTGGTTCCTGTATTATGTCCAATGGATTGTACAGATTGAGTTTGTCTTCCAATGATATCTACGTCTCCTATAATGTTGAAAGTGTTGTTTCTAAAAGACCCTTACCTAAAGAACGATCTTTCACAGTGTGACACAAGAGACTAGATCATATTTCTAAGGCAATGGTGAAAAGGCTGATAAAGTTTGACATCCTACCTACTCTCGAAAGTGATCTAGAAACTTGTGTAGACTGTTGTAAGGTAAACATGACCAAGATAAAGAAGAAAACTGCAGTCCATAGTTTTGACCTGCTGGAGGTCATTCATACTAAGTTTAGTGGTCCCTATTCAGCTGTACTGTGTAAAAAAAAATTATTTTATCACTTTTATAGATGACTATTCCCGATATGGCTATCTGTACTTAATTAAAGAAAAGTCTGAATCTCTTGACAAGTTTAAGAGTTTTAGGGCTGAGGTTGAGAAACAGCTGGAGAAAGTTATTAAAATTGTTAGATCCGATCGTGGGGGTGAGTATTATGGCAGACATGGTGATGCTGGACAGCTTAAGGGCTTGTTTGTCAAATACCTAGAGGACTTTGGGATAGTTGGTCAGTTAACTATGCTAGGAAGTCCTGAGCAAAATGGTATCGCTGAAAGGTATAATCGCACTGGTGAGGAGTATGGTTAGTAAGACAAATTTACCTAAGTTCTTATGGGAGAGGTTATGAAAACTACTCTTTATATCCTTAACCGTGTACCTACTAAATCTAGTTTAAACCATCTTAGAGTTTGGGGGTGCCCTGCAGAAGTAAAATTATCTCATCCGACTTTGAACAAGTTGGATCCCAGGACTACTCGCTGCTATTTTGTTAGCTACCCAGATCATTCAAAGGGATATAAATTTTATAATCCCTACAAAGACACTAGGATTGTGGACTCATAGACAGCGAAGTTTTTGGAATTCGATGTGGCCAAAAGAATGATTGTTCTCAGACTGTTCAAAATAGTGACGTGGTTGGTACATCAGTACCTGTTTTTCTACCTATTCAGATGGATGTAGGGCATACTATGCCATTGGTTACACCTGCTAGAATTCAGGAGCCTGATATTGATATGGTCCCTAACATTCATATACCCACCTGATGGGATTCCTCTTAATCAAGATGCGGTTCAGGATCCTATCATTAATGCAGTTCCAATTGAGATTCCTCAGATTCAGGGTGAGGCAGTGGTAGCACCATTACGGAAATCCATCAGGGAGAGAAAATCAGCTATATCATCTATCTATGAGGTCTATCTGGGAGAACATGACTATGACATAGGTTGTGTGGTTGATCCAGTTACTTATTTGGGCATTGTTTCTAGTCGTCAGTTAGATTTGTGGTTAGATGTGATGAGAGATGAGATGTAATCGATGAAATATAATGATGTTCGGGAGATTATTGAATTAAACCTGAGGGTTTTACGATGGATGGTTGAGACCATCTTGTGTAGACTCAACAAGTCTATTTACGGTCTCAAACAAGCTTCCAGGAAATGATATTTGAAGTTCGATAATGTCGTGACATCATTCAATTTTGTGGAAAACAAAGTGGATCAGTGTATATATCACAAGGTCAGTGAGAGCAAATTTTATTTTCTTATATTTTATGTGGATGACATCTTGCTTGTTAGTAGTGACCTACGAATGTTGCATAACATAAAACAACTATTATCTAGGGAATTTGACCTGGACTCTAGTGAGGCTTCTCTTGTCCTTGGCATTGAGATCCATAGGGATCGTTCTCGTCATTCACTAAGTTTTTCTCAGAGGGCTTATGTTGATCGTATTTAGGAAATGTTAGTATGTTGGATTGCAAACCTGGGAATGTTCCTGTTCTCAAGGGTGACAAACTGAGCTTGACATAGTGCCCGAAAAATGAAACTGAGAGGAATGAAATAAAGAAGGTGCCTTATGCTAGTGCACTAGGTAGTATCATGTATGCTCAGGTCTGTACTAGATCGAGTATTGCTTTTGTGATGGGTCTTTTTGGTAGATATCAGTCAGATCCTGGTCTTAGCCACTGGGTTACTGCCAAGAAAGTATTGAGCTACTTGAAGAGAATAAAGGATTATATGCTAACATACAGACACGTTCCTGAACTCAAGCTAGTGGATCATACAGATTCCGACCTTGCTGGCTATGAGGATGATAGGAGGTCCACATTTGGTTATGTTTTCTTGATGGTAGGAGGGGCAGTATCATGGAAGAGTACAATGCAGACATTGGTGACCACTTCAATTATACAGGTAAAGTTTGTAACATGCCATGGGGCTGCTACTCAGGTTATTTGACTCAGGAATCTCATAAAGTAGTTGACTATTGTAGACTTTGTGGATAGACCCATACAGATATATTGTGTTAACAGCTCTGCTGTGTTGTTTATAAACAACAATAAATGACTTAAAGGGTCTAAGCACATAAAGGTCAAGTATTTGATCATAAAGGAGATAGTAAAGAAAGGTGACATTGTAGTGGAGCATATTAGTACAGATGATATGGTTACAGATCCCCTAACCAAAGGTCTTCGCCCTTGTGTTTTGAAAGACATCTCATAAGCATGGGCTTAGGTGCATCATGGGATGCGGTTGGTTAGTGGGAGTTGTTTTTGCTCCATTGTAAAAGAAATTTTCTTTTCATCTGTAAATTTTTACCGTATGATAAACTTTGGCTTATATATATATATATATATATATATATATCAATTGTCATTACATGTAGTTTCTTTTGAACACATAGGTGTTTTATTTATTGATATGATGTATATATTTTTGGTTTTAAAGTCTTAAGGAATGTGTTAACCTTAAGAAAGGCTGAGGCATTAAGTTATTAGCCTAAAGGTATGTCTTGTAACACATAAAGTAAAACTTGAGTTATTCAAGATGAGACATACAGATTCGTTACAATCATAAAGATTATTTCTTTAGTGAGCCTGTGCCACTTAAAGAAGAGAGATTTTAGACTGACAAATGGATAATACATAAGGAATCACTATGTGAGTATTATCTCGTTGCCATATTACCACAATACATCCATGTTAGTAGAGTTGAGAGCTATCGTGACCATGGAAGGCTCTGTGTCGCTTGATCATAGATGCAGTCACCGCCATAGTTCGATGTCTAAAACTTTATGGGATAGGATTGATTTTCTAATATGACCTCTAGACCAATTTGTTTTAAAAAATGTGCACATAAAGTTTTCTTAAAGGTTATTAGCCTGTGATTTATTTTGGTCAAAACTATTTTTAAATCTTTTTTAAAATAAGAAGTTTAATATAAGTCAAAGTGGGAGAATGGTAGAATTTTAAACCTATTGAGTTTAATATTCTAATATTATAGACTAATATTTAATATCCTAAACTCAGGCTAATTATAGTATTGGTTTAATTAAGAGGGTCATTGGATAATATTAGAAATCCTATTTGGACTGGCTTTAGTGTGGGCAGATAGATTCCTATTAGGACTGTGATGACCCAAGCCCTATAGAAATTACTACATAAGGAGAGCTAGGTCCCCCCCCTCTACCCATCACAACTAATTATTCTCAATATCTATTGAGGAGTGCATTCTGGAAAGAGAGGGAGATATTCAGTAATCATCATCCCTGTGCCTTCCATATTCTCATAAAGCCAGTTACTTTGGGAATAGAGGGGAACCACCTAGATCTTGGTCTTTATTTTTCGTTGCGATCATCATCATTATGGATGCGAAACAAGGTTAGTGGTTCTATCCCTATTTTTTATTATTTATTTGATTGTGTTCTTGAATGCCGTATAGAGATCGGCTTTTTAGGGTTTTGTCCCTATTCGGATCAAAATAATCTAACAGATACTAGATCTGATGTTCAAATAGCATAGAGGAATCTTAACACGTGTCCTTCTCCTTAACACGCCCCCTCAAGCGCAACAGATCTGTGACCGCAAGCTTGTCATGGAGTAGCAATAACCATGCACGTGGAAGACCCTTAGTCAACACATCAACCAATTGATCCATAGTACAGACATAACGAACAAGGAGCCGCTTGGAAGCAACTAATTCGCAAACATAGTGAAAATCAATCCCAATGTGCTTGGTCTGGGAGTGAAAAATGGGGTTAGCTATAAGATATGTCACTCCAATATAATCACGCCAAATTGTAGGTGGTGTGGAAAGGAAAACACCAAGTTCCCCCAATAGTGACTGAATCCAAACAAGCTTAGTAGCCACAGTAGCCACAAAATGGTACTCAGCTTTAGTAGAAGACCGTGACACAATTTTCTGCTTCCGAGATCCCCAAGAAACAAGATGGGTACCAAAGAAAATACCAAAACTGGTGGTAGAATGACGATCATCAAGGCAACCAGCCCAATCAGCATCGAAATATATTGTCAAAGAGACAGAAGACCGAGAGCCAAAGAATAAACCAATGGAACTCATGCCACAAAGATAACGGAGGATCCGCTTGACAGCAACCCAATGAACATCGGTTGGTGCATGCATAAGCTCAGCTACACGGCTCACAGCAAAACATATATCAAGGCGCGTAATAGCCATATACTGAAGGGCTCGAACAGTCTTTCTATATAAAGTACCATTTGAAAGGGCAGTGCCAACTGT
This sequence comes from Telopea speciosissima, assembly GCF_018873765.1. NCBI lineage: Eukaryota > Viridiplantae > Streptophyta > Magnoliopsida > Proteales > Proteaceae > Telopea > Telopea speciosissima. The sequence goes on along the minus strand of NC_057920.1, from coordinate 19,775,406 downwards.
GGCGGTAAGAGCTCCAGGTGCTATCGGAGTAGAGATTGACTTTGCAGAATCCATAATGGTATGTTGCAGAAGGTCCATTATATATTTAGTTTGAGTAAGGTGCATACCAGCAGAAGTACGCTGAACCTCAATACCAAGAAAGAAGTCCCCGAGGTCCTTGAGTGCAAAAGCATTGGATAAAGCCTTGATCAAAGCTGTAACAGCCATGGCATCATTGTCAGTGACAAGTATATCATCCATGTAGATGAGAAAATATAGCACAATGGTAGAGGACCTATAGATAAACAGGGATGTGTCTGTGCGTGAGGCAACAAATCCATGCGACAAATTAAAGGAGCTCAACTTCGTGTACTAAGCACGAGGGGCCTGCCAAAGCTCATAGAGAGATTTACGTAGGTGACAAACATAGGAGGGATAATCGCTATCCACATAACCAGGTGGTTGAACCATGAACACGGATTCAACAAGATCACTATGTAGGAAAACATTAGAGACATCTAATTGATGCACAAGCCAAGCATGGGTAACCACTAGGGATAAAACAATGCGAATGGTGACCGGCTTAACGACCGAGCTATAGGTTTCATCAAAATCAAATCTAGGTCATTGATGGAAGCCTTTAGCAACCAAATGAGCTTTATAGCGCTCAACAGAACCATCGGGACGACGCTTGATCCAGAAGAGCCATTTACAACCAATTACGTTCTGTGTCGGTGAAGGGGTTCAAGAACCCAGGTTCCATTTTTAATTAACGCATTTAGTTCATCTTCCATAGCAAGACGCCAATGGGAAAATTTTGCAGCTTGCCGGTAACACGTGGGCACAAAATCACCAGTAGCCGTGTTGGTGGTAACCAAATTCAAATGGGCACGGGGCTTTAAAGCACCAGTACATGATCGAGTAACCATCTTATGCAAACGACCAGGCCCAATATCAGCATTTGGCTCATCAATAATAGAAGTAACAAGCCCAATAACAGAACCAAGACCAGTAGTAGTATTTGTTCCAGTAGCAGTATTTGGGCCAATAGCAGTATGTGGTCCAGCAATAGGAGAATTAGCTGGCCCGTTTAAACTAACAGTACCAAGACCATCAACAGTATCACTGCGTAGTGCATCATTAGCAGGAGCAGCACCAGGCCCATTTAAACCAACAGCAGCAAGTCCGTATAAAAGAACAGTAGCAGGCTCATTTAATAAAGTTGGAGGACCAGACCCATCAAAAACAAAAGCACCATCTATAATAGGGCTACTGGGCGCCACAACCACAGCTCCAACAGCATTGTGAACTGCAATACGCTCCTCCCATGGTGTGTAGTAATAAGGGTTGGTGATTTTTTAGTAGGAAGTGGTGAACAAGGAAAAATAATAGAAGGGTGCAAAGAAGGAAACCAAGAGAAGAATGGCAGAGAACTAGGCCGAGAACAAGCCAAGGAAGAATAGAGAAATTCCTGTTCATCAAACACCATGTGTTGGAAAATAAAAATCTTTTGGGTGGAAGGTTCAAAACACCGATAACCCATATGTGTAAGGGAATAATCAAGAAAAACACAAGGTCGGGAACGTGGAGACAGTTTGTTTTCAGAATAAGGCCGAAGCCAAGGGTAGCAAAGGCAACCGAATACCCTCAAAGAATGGTAATCTGGTGGAGTACCAAAAAGACATTCAAGAGGAGAAGTATGACCAAGGGAAGGAAGTGGTTACCTGTTAATAAGATAGACACTAGTTTGAAAGGCTGCAGTCCAAAACACATCAGGCATACCAGCTTGAATCAAAAGGGTTAGAGCTGTCTTAACAATATGTTTGTGCTTACGCTCAGCTGCACCATTCTGCTCTTGTGTGTGTGGGCAAGAGAACCGGTGTGTAATCCCATATGTGGAAAGAAGGGAAGTGAGTTTGGTAAACTCCCCACCACCATCAAATTGAAAGTACTTAATAGGCCTTTGAAAGAAGGTTTCAACAAGAGATTTAAAACATGAAAATACTGCCAGGACATCAGATTTATTATTAATGGGATATAGCCAATAGTACTTGGTAAAATCAGCTATGAAAATCACATAATACCGAAAATTGTCAAAAGAAATCAGAGGTGCTGGACTCCAAACATCACTATGTATGAACTCTAATGGAGCTAGACTAGTGGAAGCAGAAGATACAAAAGGTGATTTGTAAGCTTTAGAACAACTACAGGCATCACAGAGAGGCAGTCTATCAGGAGTGGAAGCTGTATTGGAAGACATAAGCTGATGCATCTACTGGAATGAAAGATGTCCAAGCCTTCTGTGCCAATCAGTGACAGACAGAGCAGGGCATGAATAAAGTGTAGGTGGTAGAATAGCAGAACCATTGTGAGAAGCCCAAAGAGGAAGCCAATAGAGACCATTGTCACTCAGGCTCCTGCAGAGTATCCGACGTGTCTTGCAATCCTTGATTAGAAAAGAGTTGGCATTAAACTCAAAGTAAACACAGTTATCAGAGGGGAATCTTGAAATGGAAAGAAGGTTGCAATGAATTCTAGGAACACACAAGATATTTGCCAAAGTAAAGGAATGACTATACGAAGACAAGATTGAAGAACCAAAATGAGAAATAAATAGACCTTGACCATTCCCGACTACTATGTTGTCTGAACCAGTATAAGGGTCACAAATGGCTAAATTGGACAAGTCTGCAATGATGTGGTTGTTAGAACCACTATCTAGTAACCATAAAGAAGGGGAGACTGAAGAAGAGAGATTAAGAGCATATGAAAAAGCCTTACCAGGTAAGCGTGGGTGAATCGTTAAGGGCATTGGGCTGCTATATGGCCTTCAAGGCGATAGATTTGATGGCATAGAGTATTGAGGAATGAAGGATCACCATTAGAGGAAGGAGGTGAGCCAGGTTGATAGCCAAGCAGATTGTGGCCTCTCAGAAGAGGGAGAAATTGGGAGCGCCAAAGAAGATAGTTGGCGGCGGTGAGTTTGAGTGGAAGGGATGGGGAAACATTTAGAGATACAAGAGAAGAAGCAAAGGCGGAGGCGGAAGTGGAGACGGTGGTGGTGTTGCCGGAGAAATCAAAAGACATTAACACAGCTTCAAGAACCCCAAGAAACGAAATGGAACTTCAAGAAATGAAAAAGGACAAATTTCAAGAATCGAGAGTTTCATGAAAACGAAAAACCATGAAAAGAGAACTCGGTAGAGTTGGGCTGAGATACCATGTTATGATTTGGTATATTCCGCTGTTGAATTAATCCAAAGATGTTCTAATATATAGATTACAATAGCTGACGTGTATAGAAGATACTAGATCTGATGTACAATTAACATAGAGGAATCTTAATACGTGTCCTTCTCCTTAACAGCCTGATCATGAACTGTTAGGGTTTAGGGTTTAAGCACAAGGTTGCTTAAAGCAATACACCCTGCATATCAAGTTTGGAATAAATAGATTGTTGCCTCAAGCTAGTATTTATAGGAAAGACTAGGGTCAAGTAGACTTATATTAGAACATAAAAGGGTTATAGAATGTACCCAACAATCTCTCCTATGTTCTACATATAGTTAGCACCAAGAATAGATAAATATTGTTCAAACGAAATATTGAATCAAATAAACAGAATGTTTAAAACTTTAATGGATCATACAGTAAACTTCAAGAAATAAAATCTTTGAGTTTTAGATCGAATCTAAACCCAAACAACAAGAAGTTCCACATGCAAGTGAATAATTAAAGAAAAAGATCCTTGCAATCCTTAATGACTTTACTCATCAAGTAAGTCATCATCATCAAAATCCAGATTTAAACATTCTCCTCCATCTTCGCCATCCTCTATAATTTATCAAATATGAATTTCATAAGAAAAATGAATTCAATCATTTACATAAAGATATTAGAGTATCTAGTTCAACAAGAAAAACTTAGGACAATTCATATAATGGCTGAAAATGAATCAAAATTCAACAATAAGCATTATCGTCAAGTTTCTATACAAGAACAAGACCCTATATAGTCTCTTTCATAAGGACCATATCATGTTTCCTTTTGTAAATTATAATCGTCATAGCAATCATAGACATTGTATCATCAAGTTTGGAATGACACATCATACTATGAAGGACTGGAAGACAAGCATAATATAGACGAATTATATCAAAAAAAATTTCATATTTCTTTGTAGAATAATAAAGTAAAGAAACGACATACAAAAATTTGCTATACCACCAGTTTTGGAATGGTTTTACAAATCTCCATACTTAGTAATCTTACCAAATTATTTGAAATATGTAAATTGTCATAAATGCTTATTATGGCTAGATGAGATTCGAATAATTCAAAATAACATAGGACTAGATTAAGATCTGTCTAAAGGTTCTTTAATCCCATTATCCCCGCAATTTTGAATGTTCGATCTTTATTCAGTCCCTTTGTAAGGGTATTTGCCATATTATCCTTCAATCGCACATCAATTGATGATTCTATGTTCTGTCAAATAATTCAGCATAGCCTGTTTTAGCCTGATATGCCTCCTCTTTCTATTAAAGAATGAGTTATTAATTATCGTTGTCGTAGCTTGATTATCATAGAATATAGATAGAGAGTTTAACTTTAAACTTCTCAATGAACATCTATAATCAGATATTTTATCCACTCTGCTTTATCTCCTATAGAAGCTAGAGCAACAAGTTTCGATTCCATAGATGACAGAGCAATACAAGTCTATCTCTTGGATTTCCATGCAATAGCTGCTCCACCTAGTGTAAAGACATATCCACTGGTAGATTTACTGTCTCTTAATTCTGAGCACCATGATGCATCAGAATATCCTTCCAAAATTGAAGGATGTCCAGTATAGGATAAAGCATACCTTAGAGTATCCTTAAGGTATCTCATGAGCCTGGGGCTTTGCAGGGTTACTAGTGAATCGACTCAACTTGCCTACCGTAAAGGCTATGTCTAGTCTAGTACAATTCATTACATACATGAGACTACCAATCAATTTAGAATAATCCAACTGATTCATAGTTTCACCTGTATTAGATTTCAGCCATTTGTTATAGTCATAATGTGTCTCAATCGGTTTGCAATCACTATATCCCCATTTAGAAAGTAATTTCTCAATGTAATGAGTTTGGCTAAGAGTGATCCCTTGCCTATCAAAACTTACTTTCATATCAAGAATGGTGTCTACTACACCAAGATCTTTCCTATCAAATTCTTTGGATAAGGTTGCTTTAATGTCACTCACTACAGAAATGATCAGAACCAAGAATCAATATGTCGTCTACATATAAGCAAATAATCATAACCTTATTTGACATAGATAAAAAATAAAGACATTTATCCGAATTACTGGTATAAAAACCAAAGCTCTTTACTATTCTGTCAAACTTTTCATGTCATAATTTAGGTGCTTGTTTAAGACCATATAGAGATTTGTTCAACTTACAAACTCTCTTTTCAAAACCTTTCATAACAAACCCTTCAGGTTGGTTCATGTAGATTTCTTCCATTAGGTCTCCATTAAAAAAGACCATTTTCATATCCATTTGATGCACAACATAGTACTCAATAGATGCCTAAGCAAGAAGAATCTTTATTCTAGTCAAGTGACAGACCGATGAGTAGATATTAAAATAATCTATCCCACTAACTTGAGTATTGCCCTTAACTATTAAACGTGTTTTATATCTGGCTATAGATCCGTCAGGATTAAGTCTCTTCTTCAAAACCCATTTACAATCTATCGTTTTAGCCCCTGTAGGCAAATCAACGAGCTACCAGGTTTTATTCTGCATTAAATAGCTCATTTCTTTATCAATGACTTCTTTCCATAAAAGTGAGTCCCTAGATCTCATCGCTTCCTTAAAATTGGATGAAACAACCTCTAAATGGTAAGCACAAAATCCTCACCAAAATTCTTGGGTACTCAATCCCTAGTAGAAACACGTCTAGACTTTGATTCAAGGAGCATTGTGGGATGAGTATCAGAAATAATTGGTTCAAATTTCAAAGGTGATTTTGTAACTATTCCTGTCAGACCTGGTAAGGTCATGCCTTTGTCTTTGAGAAATTTATCCTAAAAAAACACGGCATCCTTAGATTCTATCACCACGTTGGTTGAGAGATCCAAAAATCGATCTACAGCATTACCTTTTGCACATCCTAGATACATACAAATGTTGGTTTTAGTTCCCACATTAGTCTCTTAGGGTCTTGTATCCTTATATAAACTATACAACCCCAAGTTTTAAGAGTGTCAAATCTAAAGGGATGGTTATGCCAAATTTCATAAGGAGTGGAAGTCAACTTAGAGTATGGTAACCTATTTAGAATGTGATTGACAGTTAACACTGCTTTTCCCCAATAACAAGCAGGCATACCAGTTGTTAATAACATAGAGTTTAACATTTTTGTTAACGTCATATTCTTACGTTCAGCTATGCCATTTGATTGAGGCGAGTAAGGAGCAGTAGTTTCAAATATTATGCCCTGAGAGTCACAAAATTTCTTGAACTCTGACAATTTATATTCTCCTCCATCACTTCTAAGTCTTTTAATCTTTAAGTTCAACTGATTTTCTACTTGGTTCTTGAAAATTTTAAAATTTCAAAGGTTTCATCTTTTGATTTTAACAGATAAAAATGACAATACCTAGAAAAATCATTTATAAAAATAATTAAATACTTTCGACCATCTCTGGTAGTGAAATTCTTAAAATTATAAAGGTCAAAATGTATTAATTTAAGAAGTTGTGTACTCCTAGAAACCAAACATAAAGGTTTTCTAGTAATTTTAGTTTGAGCACACACATCACATCTGTCAAATTTAATCAAAGTCTCGAATGGCAAATTATGAGTTTTAGTTAGTTTGAGCAATTTTTTATAATTCACATGTCCTAATCTACAATGTAATGTTTTAGGATCAAACAAATTTGAACTAACTTGATTAATTGTCTCATTTGCTAAACTTAATCTATATATGCCATTGACTAAATATGCATAACCAAAATAATGAGAGTTAACAGACAAAGTTACTCTACCACCATGAAAAGAAACACACATGCTAGCATCACATAATCGGCTAAGTGAAATTAAATTTTTTTTCTAAAATCAGGAACTACTTTAACATCTTTTAAAATTAAAGTCTTAGCTGAAGACAAGACCAGATTTGCAGTTCCATTCTGAGTCACCTCCACTGATGCTCTATTGACAACTGTAACCGTCTCTGCTACTTTGGCTTTCTCAATCAGCAAATTCCTGTTGTTGCACACATGACATGTTACTCTAGAATCCAACCACCAATCTGAAGAAAATCTGGCCTCACTCTTTCCAACCATGGCAACAAAATTGGTAGGCTCAGTCTTGTCCATTATCATATGGACTTCCTTCTTTGGTGTATCAGCATCCCCCTTTTTAGGGAGTCTACATTCATTTGCATAGTGACCCCATTTACTACAGTTGTGGAACTTTTTCTTCTTTTTGAAAGTAGTCTTTGTGGTCTCCAACTGCTTTGGTTCACTTTTAAGTGGCTTGGATTTCTTAGAAAATTTCTTGGGATGGAAAACCATGTTAGCAGCTGATTGTTGTTGTTTAACAATCTCCAAGTTATTCCTAGCCCTATTCTCATCTTCGATTCTAATGAATCGCTTGAGATCATCCAACCCCACTTACACTTTCTTTCTATACATCTCAGTTTTAAAATAATTTCAAGTCGAAGGTAACTTAAAAATAATAGCACCAACTAGGAATGCACAATCTCCAAGTTATTCCTAGCCCTATTCTCATCTTCGATTCTAATGAATCGCTTGAGATAATCCAACCCCACTTACACTTTCTTTCTATACATCTCAGTTTTAAAATAATTTCAAGTCGAAAGTAACTTAAAAATAATAGCATCAACTAGGAATGCATCACAAACAGGTATTTTTTCTAAGTTTAATTTAGACTGTAAATTCTCAAGATCAATTACTTAAGGGAGGATTGCCTTGTCTTCCTGAAATTTGAAGTCCATGAACTTATCCATCAAGTGAGTTTTAGATAGTTCATCTTCCTTAAATTGGACATCTAAAGTATCCCAGATTTCCTTTCTAGTTTCAAATTTACTATAAGTTTCTACAAGTCTATCTGACAAGCAATTCGGCAATTAATCTTTGCAAAAGTCTTCATCACTAACCCATTGAGATTCCTCAATATCAATGCAGTCCTTGAAAGTACTCGTTACGATATAGAACACATTCAAATATTTTAAACCAAACTGAGTCTTCCATTTCCATGCATTGGACTCAGAATTTGATCATCTTAAACGGAACGACATGTTTCTCCATCTCAAGATTGCTATATATAAAAATATTTAAAGCAGAACAATCGCACTTGGTGAGAGGAGAGGCGTTGGATATGGCAGATCAGACATAGTCGACAGGGACCCGACAGATCACACTGGTCGCTGGCGCTGGTGCTGGTGCTAACGTTGGCGCTGGCTGCTGGCACTAGCGTTGGTGCTAGCCGGTGACATCGATCGGGTTATTCATGGTTATGAATAACCAAAAGCACAAAACAAAGTTCTTGCAAACTGCGCCCTTTTTTTTTTAAATCAAAGCAATCAATGCTTTCAATGCTATCAATACTTTAACAAAAGCTTCTGACAGCAAGATTCCTTCAAACTGCTTTTTCTTTTTTCTTTTTTTTTAAACAAAGCAATCAATCAAATCAAAGCTTTGATTAAAGCTTTCTGACAAAAAGGAATTTAAAGCTTTGATTAAAGCTTTTGTCCTCAATCGTGTCTCTTTCTGTTTTTTATTTTTATTGAATCAATCAAAGAATAAGGCTTTAGACAAAATAAAATTGCAGACTTAATTTTGTCCTTTTTGCAAAACCTTTGAAGACAAACATCAAAATCCAATCACGCGAAGGGGGGGGGGGGGCAGAACCGTGACGTACGATCGAAAAAAGGATTCTGCAGACTTCCTTAATCGTGATTCCAAAATCTGAATAGGTAACGCACGATAGAGATGAACACTGAAGCCGATCTTTCAGAAGAAAAAAATTATTGCTTTAAGATTATTAGGGTTTTGGGTTTAAGCATAAGGTTGCTTAAAGCAATACATGCTGCATATCAATTTTGGAATAAACAAGTTGCTGCCTCCACCTAGTATTTATAGGAAAGACTAGGGTTTTAGGTTAGATAGGCTCTATCCAGTGGGGCCCACCACAACCTTATTCCTTATTCAAGTAGACATATATTCGAACATAAAAGGGTTATAGAATATACCCAACATGAACCACATTAGTCTATGCTAATGCTAATAGATAATGAAAAAAGTGATAAAAATAGCACGGGTGTAAAATCCTTCCACCACAAGCACCTAGGACAATAAAAAATTCGCCCACATCAGTCAAATCAAGATATGATTCTTTCTTTTCTACCCAACCCCCCAAGGGAAGGATCTTTGTCCCCTCCAGTTCCTGTCTGGTCTAGTTCCCCAGTGCCTGTAATAAGGGGGGGGGGCAATGACCACCCTACCCTGCCCGATGGGGTCCACCCCCCTTATTACAGGCAATGAGGGATCTGGGCCGGGTAGGGAACTGGAGGAGATAATTTTCCCCAAGAAAATGGTGTCTAACTAATTTGAGAAATTGGGAAACTCTAGGACATGGAGGTAGATGGAAGGAACGTATCTAGAATTCTTAAGGGGATGGTAGACATGGCTGTTGGGCGGGTTTGTAAAACCCTAGATTAATTGACTTAACTATATATTTTGAGGATCGTGATCCTCTACTATCGAGCAGCCGTGTGTCCGACGTACGGCCTCACACAGGCAGGGGCCAAATGACTGCCCCACCCACTACCTGAGCACCTTTGCTGGGTGGGGTCCACGTCCTACCTGTGTGAGATCGCATGTCAGCTGCATGGCTGCTCGACAGCAAAGGATCCAAATTACTATTTTGAACGTCAGGGGATTAAATTCCAAGCTTCGGCAAGCCATTGTGCACCGGCTACTTAGTAATCATAATTTAGATTTGCTTCATTTAGTCAACCTCCTCCTACAGGACAAAGATCTGGTCGACTGGTTCCTTACGGATGAAATTTCCAACATTCTATTTCAAACTCTGCTCATAAAAAGAAATTGGACAACGCATTTGGGTTCGGTATTAATATCCGTTCAACTGCTTCCTTGTGCCGATTGACCGGTTCTTGGAAATTTCTTGCTTGTAGGAGCAGGTCTCCAGTAGGGTCTATGGGGTCTTCAATGGGGTTTTCAACCCTCAAACAATACATGCAAAATTCCCAATTCTATAACTCATATCAAGCATCAAAAGGGTGTACCCAGTGCACAAGGCTCTCGCCATTACGGGCCTTGGTGCAATGGTAAGATTGCTCCATTGTGACCAGTTCATGGGTTCGAGTCTGGAAACAACCTCTCAACAAAAGCAAGGGCAAGGCTGCGTACATAAACAAACCCCAAAATCAAATATCAGTCAAAGAATCAAGATGTTGTTTAGGGTTTGCCTTGATTTCTCTATTTCAAATCAATGGAGCTTCACAAACCCTCTCATTTGCATGAATTTTCTTTCAATCCTTCTCAAATTCGAGGGTTAACAACATGCACTATAATTCCCTACGAATACAACAACCACAGTTTATAATAACCCATCTAAAATAAGAATGAAGCTATAAAGGAGGAGATTATAGTACCAACAAACAACCTACCTCTGCTCTCCTCTTCAAGTTAGTATTTTAAATTACAAGTACAGCGGTACAATCTAATTTAACATTAGACTATTAGAAACTTCTGAATATTCCAATTCGAAAGATGTAGTTTAATTGTGTTTTGGTACTGTTAAGCATTTGATTTGAATCATCATCATTAATTTTGCATTTTAAATCATGGAAAACACGATAGTGAAGTCCGATTTATGATTAGATCATTAAAAGCATCTGATCTTTTTTTTATTTATTTTTATAGATAAAGCATTTGATCTTACAATAAATGTTTTAGTAATTTGATTGGTTGCTTTTGATGATCTGATTTTTTTTTTTTGGTAAACTTTGATGATCTGATTTTACTATCATGTTTTCACGACCTAAAAGGTTAAATGAATAGTAAATCCATATCAAAGATTTAAAATTTCTAAAAACATGATGATTGTGAATTGTATCATACTAAAGAAACTCTATATTACTATTTACACCCAAATTTTGCCTAGGATCTTCGGTCACGAGCCAAAGGGGATGATGATCGAAGACTACATAGCGACACTAGGTTAGAAGATGCGTGTCTACTGTGTTTGGCCAAAAGAGAGCGGCGGTTGCGTTCGGTCAGTGCCAACGGTTATAATCGGCCAGGTGGTTATATTCATGCAGACAGTTAGAGCAAAATCAGGAAGCGTGGGAGTTAGTGGCTAGTGCAGTAACCGACCGATTGGTTATTCGGCTCATCATATAAATAGCAAGGGAGGGATGTAAAGAGGCATCAATCAAATACCCAAAAACTTGCACTTTCTATTTTATCTTTACTTTAGTAGCTTTAGTTACAACGATGATGTGATCTTAAGGGATTTCATTCCTTGTATCCTTATGCTTTACACTGCAGATCATTCATCCCGGACAAAAGTCACAGTGAATACGAGTTTCCTTTATCTTCATTTTACTGTTTATCTTTGTGAAGTCCTTAGATTATCAGGGCGAGAGTAGAACCCGCAGTGAGAATCTGGCTCTTCCCTATTCCAGTTCCTGTACTGTGAATTTCAGGGGAAACAATTTGGCATGCTCAGTGGGACGCTCAATACATGAGGCCAGACACGAGAGCGAGTCAATGCAACACGGATAAGAGAGTAAAATCTGATGGCGAAAATGAGGCTCAGTTGGTGGTACGTAGGGAGGAGCACCACGAAGGTGGCGTACCTTCTTACGTAACCTTGATCTTATAGGAGTAGGCCCTTGCGGCCGCTGAAACTCAGGCCTCTATTAAAACAGGGATGGACGACATGCGAAATCTTGCTGATACAATGGTCCAAACCTACAACGGAACTCAGGCCCATTTTGAGCAGTTGATTTCTGTTGTTTTGACCCAGCAGCAGTCGATACCAAATACTCAGTTGCATATCGGTCAGACCTAGATGGTTGGGGTTAGAAGTGGTTCAGCCTCTGCTCAGGCTGGGACCCTCGAGTTGCTTAGCCGATCGATAAACCACAGTGGCTCGGCCTGGAATGCACAGCCTTAGAACAAAGTCGTAACTCCAACAACGCAAGCTGGCAACCCGATCTTCCCTTCAACCGGTTCAGGATCCTTGGCAGGGCAGCAGGCCGTAGGAGGAGAGCCAGGGGGACGAGCGGCCACAAGCTTTTACTAGAGGCCGCTAGTCCCTAGGGTAAAACTCCCAGAGCTGAAGTGGTCGTACATCGGTCAACATCCTCCACCACCCAATGATGGACAGGAGGAAGGTAGACAAAGACAATCGGTCATTGCAGATCAGGCTAATCAGGTGAACCAAGTAGATTTAACCTAGTTAATTCAGGAGCAAATAAATCCCTTGTTTCAGCCTATTACTCAACCGGTGTACAGAAAGCCTTACCTCGAGCATTATGACGCTGTTGATTTCAGTCGGAACGTAAAAATCATTGAATTTGCCAAGTTCTCTAGGGAGGACAACATGTCCACTGTGGAGCACGTAGCATGATTTATTGTCCAATGTGGGAATTTAAGGGCCAACGTGGTTATGAAGCTTCGGTTGTTCCCGAATTCCTTGACAGGGTCGGCCTTCACATGGTATATAAACTTGTCGGCCAACTCTATCCAAACTTGGTAAGAGATGGAGGATTAATTCCATGCCCAGTTTTACCGAATTGAACCAATGGTATCTACAGTCAATTTGACGTGGATGTGCCAACTACCAGATGAATCGATCGCTAAATTTGTGAATAGATTTAAGATGGCCCGATATAAATGCTTGACCATCCTACAGGAGGCTGACTATGCAAAAATGGCCTTAGACGAGCTTTCTTTTGAGTTACAAAAATGCTTCGCCGGCCAAGAATTCCCTGACCTAAGCCAACTGGTCGCCCAACCACTAGTTATGAAATACTACTTAGGGAGGAGGATGAGCGGAAAGCGTCGTCCTTAGGCACCTATTATAAGCAGCCGGCCTTGGCAGTAATGGGATCAGTCGACCCTAAACCGATCAACTTTTCAGATATAGAGGCCGATGAAGAGTATGAGATTAGTATCGCTGAGATCATTTCTGGCAAACCCTATATTTACAAAGCTTTGGCCTAGGCCAATGATCGATTAGGGAGCAATCCACAGCCGAGACCTACGCCAACCAGGAATTTTGATATCAGGAATCGATACTCATACTACACATTAAAGGCCGAGTTGATCTTCGACCACCTTTTAAAAGACAAACATATTAAGTTGTCCGAGGGGCACCATATACCACCCGCTGAGGAGGTCAAAGACAAGAGGTATTGTAAATGGCGTAACTCTTACACTCATAATACTAACGGATGTATTGTTCTTTGAATGGCACTCCAGAGATCAATTAATTACGGTCACTTAAAGTTCCTAGAAAAAGGAAAAGGGAGTTATGTTGGTCGACGAGAACCCATTCCTGTCGGTCAACATGGTAGATGCAGATCTATCCAAGCTATGCCTACTCAAGAGGAAGGAGTCGGTCATCACAGTGTGTCACTTACAATGGTTAGAAGAAAGGAGTTGCCAGCATAGATGCTATTGATCCATTGCCAGGCCAGCAATTTCAATAGGGGGGTGTGCATGTACTGTAAGAAGTTATACGAAAATAAGCCTCCAGCAGAAGGTACTGTCTTACCAATGGACTCTCGATTAAGGAGGAGAGATGTGAAGATAGCACAGGCCGCTGCAGGGTCGCTAAGGCAGGGTAGGTCGACGTGACGTTCTTGGTCACAGGGTCTAAGTAGTGATCTTTTAAGATTGGACACCAGTCAGGAGAACGAGAGGTTGGATGGCAGGCGGGTCAGCAATAGAGCCTTAGCCCAACAAGTCGGCCAGAAGGGAGGGGTGAATCACGCCCTTCAGTAAAAGACCAACTGGCATGGCCTCTGATGTTTGCCGTAGTTCGGTTGTAGTCTGTTGTTGTTGTCCCAAAAGACAGGGTGCCAACAGGTTCGTTGAGAGAGCCGCGGTCCCAAGGTCAATCCCGGATGGTGATAACCAGAGGCAGGGGGAGCCACCGCTGAAATATCGCTAGGCATCCAAAGTTTCCTTTCGATCAGGGAATCAGGATGACTAAGACGCAGAGGCGCAGATGGCAAGGACAGCAGGTGGCTGCCCGCCGCCAGCGTGAAGAGGTACCCGGTCACAGAAAGGTCCCTTCGCCTAGAGGAAGTCAAGGCCGGCCATACAGACAATGAAGGCCAGGACCCAAACTGGATTCACCAGCGGGACACCAACAAGCGAAGAATGGTGTCCCACAGAGCAACGCTGTTGTTGACGACAAAGCAAAAAGACGGCCCTCTCCAAAAGGGAAAATGAAGAGTTCATCCAAGGCGGAGTACTCATCCTCTAAGCAAAGAAAGGAGCCAGAGGGAAGTTTTGAGATCGAGCAATAGTTAGCTACTGGAGCGTCTGGCTCAAAAGAGAGGGTCTTAACTGAGTCTGAGATGTCATCTCTTGAAAAGGGAACGTCCAACTACTCAGAACAAGAGTGCACTGATGACTCAGAATTCCATCAATACATCCAGACGTTGTTTGGCATGATCCTTGCCAAAGTCCCAATCTCGATGAAGGCACCGGTGAACATGGTTTGTGTGCTTCCGCAGATCTTCTAGGTAGAATACGAGGGAGTGATGACTGGTGATGAGGACTTCAAAGATGAAGAGGGTGGCCCCATAATTGTGAGGTCAGATCTAAACCATGCATCTGAAGGTGCTCAAACCTATGAGTTATCGTCGATCGGTATATCTAAGCCAATGTCGCCGTTTTAGGGGCACCAACAACAACAACAACAGCCCAGTCAGTCGAGCATGGTCTTCGAAAGACCAAGCAGAGAAATGACCCAGCGTTTGAAGCCACTCTATATCAACGCTCAGATGAACGACAAGTTTGTTTCTTGAATTCTGGTGGACACTGGGGTTGCAGTTAACATACTACTCTCGAGAATGTTGTAGCATCTGGACTGAGAGGAGGCTGAGTTGTTAACCGTGGAAGTCTCGGTCACAAATTTCTTGGGTGGAGTATCAAAGCCCAGGGGCATCCTCCCTATTGATCTCAGAATCGGGGGCAAAGAGTCTCTAACTGCATACTTTGTTATGGATGCCGATGCGAATTACAACACGCTGCTTGGGTGAGACTGTGTTCATGCTAATAGCTACATCCTGTCGTCTTTATACCAAGCCTTAGCTTTTTGGAATGAGAAAGGAAAGATTGAATTGGTACGTGTGGATAACAGGCCATTCTTGGTGAATGCAAGCCATGCGGAAGCGAAACTTTATGGCGGGGGAATTACCCCTATCACGTTTGTCGGTCAGGATGAGAATGGTAGGCCAACAACAATGGCGACTGCTTCAATAGTAGCAGAAGATGCCGACCAGCTTGGGCTAGCCTTAGTTGAGCTTTTCAGGTCATCGTACGTTGATGGGCCTACACTGAATAATCAGGAGTTTTAATGGATAATACAGCCAGAGGCAAGGGTGTAGAGGTAGAGATAATAAAAAAGTTGCCCTTACATAGCCCGGAGCAGTGGATGCCCCCAATACCGGCTTATGTGGCCAAAAATTCTATGGACAACGACGAAGCCACTGGCAAGGGCATAGGATTGAGGGACCTGCGACCGGGGCCACTTAAGTTGGAAAAAACGTTGGCCAAAGTTCAGGACCCTCTAAAAGAGGCTGATTTGGGCTGTGGAAACATGAAACAGTCAACATTTGTTAGCGACCCTTTGGATCCTGATTTTCGAGGTGCAATTGTAAGTTTGTTATATAAATACAAAGACTGCTTCGCTTGGGACTACTCTAAGTTACTTGGTCTAGACCAAAATCTTGTAGAACACTAGTTGCCCATAATTGACGGATACAAGCCCGTCGAACAAATTCCTAGGCGCATGGCGCCTGAGGTTGTGACCAAAATCAAGGATGAAGTGGAGAGAATTTTACAGGCAGGCTTTATTAGGCCGGCCCGCTATGTCAGGTGGTTGGCAAATGTTGTACCTGTCCTAAAAAAGAATGAAAAGCTGAGGGTTTGTGTCAATTTCAAGGATTTAAACACGGCCACTCCCAATGACGAGTACCCAATGCCAATGGCCAACCTGCTAATCGACTCGGCCTCAACACACCAGATTTTATCGTTTATGGATGGGCACTCTGGTTGCAACCAAATTTTTATCGCAGAGGATGATGTGCCCAAGACGGCCTTCAGGTGTTCTAGAGCGCTAGGGACATTTGAATGGATTGTCCTACCTTTCGGTCTGAAGAATGCAGGAGCCACGTACCAGAGGGCCATGAACCTTATCTTCCACGATATGATAGGAAAATTTATGGAGGTATACATAGATGACGTGGTGGTCAAATCCAAAAGCCAGACCGAGCATCTCGACCACCTCCGCAGATCCTTTGAGAGAATGAGGAAGCATGGTCTGAAGATGAACCCCCTCATATGTTCCTTTGGAGTGTCTGCAGGGAATTTCTTCGATTTTCTTGTTCATCAGAAAGGGATCGAGGTAGATAAAAATAAGACTAGGGCAATCATACAGACACTGGCCTCCAAAAATAAGGAGCTCCAGAGATTTTTTGGGTAGGTCAACATTTTTAGAAGGTTCATCTCGAACTCTGCTGGCCGGATTAGGGCATTTTCCCCACTATTGCGCCTCCGGCCAAGTGAAGAGTTTCTGTGGGAAGCCAAACATCAGCAGTCTTTTGATGAGATAAAAAGGTACCTGACCAAGCCACCAGTTTTGATGCCACCTCGGAGAGGTGCACCTCTCAAGTTGTACATCTCAGCGGCCATGGATTCGATTGGAAGTCTACTTGCCCAAGATAATGAGGCTAGTTTTGAACAGGCAATTTATTACCTGAGCCGCACTCTAACCGATGTTGAAAAGAAATATCTATCTATTGGGAAACTTTGCCTAGCGTTATATTTCACATATACTAAGCTCAGGTATTATCTTCTACCCATGATGGTCCACGTCCTGTGTCAGACCGACGTCATTAAATACATGCTCACCAGGCCAATCATGAGGGGGCGCATAGGGAAATGGATGATGGCTTTGACCAAGTTTGTGTTACTTTATGTGCCCTAGAAGTCGATCAAGGGGCAAGTTTTGGCCGACTTCTTCGTCACTCACCCTCCGCTAGAGATGAGCGAGGAAAGTATGATTGGGAATGCTACTCAATTACCTTAGATACTATGGTTCGATGGTTCCCGAATCAACATCTCAGCTGGAGCAGGGTTGGTGCTATTATCTCCGGGAGGCGTGGAGACCCATCTTACCCTCCAGCTCTGTTTCCCTGCTAACAAACAAGCTGAATACGAGGCCTTGCTAATCGGTTTAAAGGCACTTAGCTCGATGGGTGTCAAAACTGTTGAAATCATTAGCGATTCCCAGCTGATGATCAAGCACTTAGCTAAGGAGTACCGTTGTGAGAGTGAAACTTTGCTCCCTTACTTTTCTATGGCCCAACGATATTTAGACCGATGCGATGATTCATCAGTCAAACACATCCCACGAGTTGAGAACAGCTTGACCAATTATCTGGCTCAGGCAGCTTCAAGTGCTATGATACCAGAGGGAGTGATGGAAAAGACTATTACCATCCAGCGAAAAAGTTTCTCATCTACCCTAGACGAAGAATTAGCAGAGGGCGCCCATGCCAATTTGGGCGAAGAGGCATTAGAGGTCAACAACCTAGATGAGGTCTAGCCTGATTGGAGATCCCTAGTGGTACACTTTTTACAAGATCCCAGCGCGAAGTTCGGTCAAAAGATAAGATTCCAACCTTTGAACTATGTTTCACTAGGAGACGATTTGTTTAAACGCGGGCAGGATGATCTACTCCTCAAGTTCCTAAGTTTGAATGAAGCAATGCTTGTCATGGCCGAGGCACACAAAGGCATTTGTGGTGCTCATCAAGCCGGGTTGAAAATGAGATGGCTAATAAGGCGACATGGGTGTTCTTGGCCTACCATCCTCTAGGACTGCATCAGGTATGCTAAAGGGTGTCAGGCTTGTCAGAGTCATGCGCCAATATAGGGGGTTCCAATAGCTCAGCTCCATCCCATAGTAAAACCATGGCCATTCAGGGTTGGGCCTTGGTTCTAATAGGGAAAGTTACCCCTCTCTCAACCCAAGGACATGGATTCGTGGTTGTCGCAATAGATTATTTTACAAAATAGGTGGAGGTTGTACCCATGAACTTGGTCAGTTAGATCGATGTTATCAGGTTCCTTAAACATGAGATAATACATCGGTTTGGCCTGCCCAAAATGCTTACTTGCAACAACAGGACTGTGTTCTCAGGGGGATGTAGCCCGGTTTGCGTAGGAGTACGGTATGATCATATCCTTCTCAACCCCATATTATGCTCAAGGCAATGGCCAAGCAGAGGCTTGCAACAAAGTGATCAAAGCGAACTTATCCAAAATCATTGATGACAGCCTAAGAGCTTGGGCAGAAATGTTGACTGAGGTATTATGGGCGTTTAGGACCTCTAAGAGGACGGCGACAGGGACCACCCCTTATGCTTTAACTTTCAGTCACGACGCGGTTCTTCTAATAGAGGTAACCGTGAAGTCCTTAGGAATATCAAGGCAATACGAGCTAACGCCTCAGGAGTATATTGAAGCCATGATGACTGAATTAGAAGGCTTAGACGATGAGAGATTGTTAGCTCTCAATCGCATCCAGGCTTAGAAGGCCAAGGTGGCTAAAGCATATAACAAAAAGGTAAGGTTAAAAGCATTTAGGGAATCAGACCTAGTCCTCAATACCATAGTGCCGATCGGTCACAAGGATTCCAAGTATGGGAAATGGTCACCTACTTAGGAAGGACCATTTGTGGTTCATCAAGTGCTAAAGGGGGGGGCATACCGCCTTCGAACTTTAGACGGTCAGGTCCACTTGAGACCATTGAACGGGAAGTACTTAAAGCACTACTATCCTACCATGTGGGAATCCAGAATGGCCTAGCTTAAACCAAAAGTAGTGCATTAAGCAACAGACAAACCGTTCACTCAACTAATAAAAAGAGAAAAAAAAGGGGAAATCATCCTAGCCGAAACAGAAGGCCCAAAGAAAAGACGGTCGAATCAAATGTTCTTAAAGTTCACTTGAGTTTCTCCTTAGGTCACCCTCACTAAATTCAGTTTTTTCTAGACCTTACCAATTTCCATCCGAGCAGCCGCAACCTGCCGCTATAGCTTCCCCTCTGTGGCCAAGACTATGCTACACGCTTCCTTCCCAGACGCCCCAAACGCAACCGCCTTAGCGAACGTCTCTCAGGTCATAGCCAGCTTCTCAGAGACGGCCTTTCTCTTGGCTTCCAGTTTTTCCAGTTCAGCCACCAGACCTTTCTCGGCTGCCTGGAGTTCCTGTAGCTCTGTGGCCATCAGCCGGAGCTTCTCTCTCTTGTCGGCCTTTAGTTTCGAGTTCTCCTCTTCATCCTTAATGGCCTAAAGGGCCGAAGGAAGATTGTTGATCATAAGACGTAGCAGGTCGACAAAGATTAGAGCGGCTCTGTGCTAATTATAGTCGATCTTGGGACAAGCTATGACAGTTTACAGGGCATCGATCATTTTAAGCGCTTTGTATTTGTCAAGGATCTCAACCACAGAAAGTTCATGGGTCTCATCTAGAAACTGCCACGCTGTGGCCACGATAGGAGAACTGGGGGGGAGTAAGCACAACATCCTCTATGATAGAAACATCAGGGGCCTCTACAACAAGAAGGTCCTCCAAAGAATCAAGTAGCTTGGTCATTGGGTCATGGTTTCCCTCCTACAGAAGCAAACCCCAGGAGTGAGGAAAAACTCGGTCATTTTTTGAAAAGTGAAGGAAAGTAAAGTTACTTCTGGCTGGGGCATTTTTGAGGATTGCCCCTCTTCCTGAATTGAAGGAAGATGGGGGAGTTATTTCTTCCCCAAGGGTATAGAGGACTTGGAAATCGGAGAGACGGCTGCAGCAGTGGTCTCCAACGCAGACGAATGAATTACAATAGCAGGTGAAGCTGGAACAGAATTGAATTTAATGGAGGGCGACAAAGGCGTCACAAGCCTGAAAAGACTTCTTTTGGGAGCATTGGTCTTGAGAATAGAGGAGGTAGACTTGCTGGAGCTAGATCGAGAGAATTTCGAGAGAGTCGCCTTATCAGCCTCCTCGTCTTATTTATTCCTGATCGTGATCGATCGGGCAGGACAAGTGCAAGACTTAATAGAAGGGCATTGAAACTTGGCGATAGGCTGGGCGTCGGAATCATCGCTTTCAATGCCCTCAACATCAACGGCTTTTTGGGAGCTACTGGCCGATCCCCTTCGGTGGTGCTTTAAGGGTTGCTCTTCCTTTTCTTCCTTTGCCGCTTCATAGTCAGTGGGGGTCTTACTGGACTGGTTTGTTGGAGGCAGCGCATCTGGAAAAAAAAAAAAGACAAAAGAAGAGAAAGGAGTCAAGTGTCAGAAGAATTCATAGAAATAAAAATTTAAAGATACCTAGACAATTGTGGTATTGGAGGATTTTAACACAGTTTTTCTGGTCAAAATTCAAGCTTTAAGGCGTAGAGACCAGAGAAAGTCACATCTTAAGTGGCATTAAAAGACATCGGGCGAACAATGTCAGCTATAGCAAAATGGGCCTTTGGCCTGGGAGGTTGTCGATCCAGTGTTTTAACAAATTCTTTCTCAAAACGCCTTAAGTCAATTCACATTGTATGATTGGCATTCTCTGATTAGGACATGTAGTCACATAATTGCCAGTCTCAGGCGTTAGACGACCTCGTGATGCCTCTCATTCATAGTTAGCCAGTCTAGATGATACTTGATACGAAAAAACTCTTCATAGTCTACGATGGATTGGTATAAGGGAGAGACAACGTTACCTTCGCCTTTGGCCGATCATTTTCTGGCTTTCTGTGGCAAGTCAAACAATTTGTTAGAGGTATCTCGACCAGATGTAGAAGATTGGCAGTCATCAAAGGAATCAGAAGTGTCATCTCTAACTGAAAAGAAGTACTTCAACCACCAGACAATGAAGTCCTCGGTTGCCGCAGGGAAAGGGACGAAGTGAAAAGGCTTAAAAGAAGAAAGGGCTAACTCGCTCATAAGGGTGATATCCGTAATACTTTCATAATCTTTCAAAACTGAACGGTCAGGCCCACCTTTGGAGACCGAGAAGAAATAGGGAGCAGGGATGGCCTGAACAAGGCCGAATTATCGAGTCCAAAATTAGTGATTGTAGGGCTCTGAGCTACACATGTTGTTTTTGGTGTGTTTAAGATATACACCAAAATGAAGATCCCGGCACATCAGGTACGAGGCCCATAACGCCATATGGCTGGCAGGATTTTGGATAGCTTCTCATAGCCAAGGGGGAAGACTCTCTGAATGATGAAAAGGGATGAAAGAAGCAGAGGGGCGGTCCTCTAAAAGTGAGAAGAAAAATTGAAAGTTATCTGTAAGAGAGCGAACTATGGGCGAACAAAGTAACTTGAACCCATCTGTAGGGAACTCATTGGCTTGAGGACAAGGACTAAACTCAAGAAAGTAGGCACTCAGCCACAACTGAAGAACCCAAAAGGGTCCCCCACCTTAAGCAAAACTAGACTCCATAAGGTCATTACAACCTCGATACAGGGAGGAAAACATGAAGGCGACAAGATTGACAGGCCGATCAGTGGCCAAAGCATTGGCAAGACCAAGGTAGGCCTCGGTAATCTTATCGGCTCGAGTGTAGATCAAACAACGACAAATCCAAGAGACCAGAAAGGCCACATACTCCTGTCTGTTGATCGGACCATTCAATTTTTGGTAGTAGGCCAGGTACAAAGTGTAATTGGACTTCTTGTTGAAATTTAGGTCCCAGCTAACCTGGGAACTATCAATGCCGCCATTAAATTCCTCTCCTTCGGCTTTGAGGCCTAGGAGGGCACCAATATCAAACAAGGTAGGACTCAGCATCCCGAAGCTAAAGTGGAAGGAATTGGTTGATCGAGACCAAAAATGAAGGGCGGCATGAAGGAAGTCAGCATCACAAGGGTAATGGATGGTTGACACATGAATGGCTTCGTAAATCCCCAACTTTTGCGAAGACTCCCTCTTGACAGTAGACATGCGTTCCACCCAGTCGTTTCACTTGGTGTATCTAGAAGCCCAATGCCGCTTCACAGCATTGGGTTTGTATTTAAGGGTGGTTAGGACTCCCTTCCTAAAGTAAGGCTGGTCATCTGGGTGAAATGGAAACCATAGGAGAGAGTTAGTGGCAATGGGGTCTTCAAAGACAGGACCTAGGGTAAAATGATCGACTCGAGGGGTGAGTACCTCTAAGTTCACAGCAGGGTGAAGCGCAGCCCACCTCTCCTGAAGACGCTCTGCAATGGAGTTGGAGCCACTCGCATCAAGTCCAGATTGACTCATTTTCTCTACTTCAACTTGAGCAGGAAGAGGACGGTGGGAGTTGACGAAGAAGAAAGTGAGAGAGGATGAGTAGAGGAGGGGTCTTTAAGCAGAAAGGTTGTTGAATCTTCAACCAAAAAGGAAGAATGATTACTTCCCAGGGAAACAACAAAAGATAATTACAACCTCGAGCGCCAGTTTTTTATTGGCCCACGTGTCGCGTAAAACGTGCTTTGTAGAAGTCATACCGTTTGATGAATAGTACCACATAATATATTTTTGATCGGCAAAATTTCAAATTAACACGAGTATCGAGGACTATAGGTGAATTCGTCCACGAAACTCATGAGGGGCATTGTTTACACCCAAATTTTGCCTAGGATCTTTGGTCACGAGCCAAAGGGGATGATGATCGAAGACTACGTAGCGATGCTCGGTCAGAAGATGCACGTCTACTGTGCTCAGCAAAAAAGGAGTGGCAGTTGCGATCGGTCAACACAGATTACAATCAGCCAGGTGGTTATCTTCGTGCAGATAATTAGAGCAGAATCAAGAAGCGTGGGAGTTAGTGGCTAGTGCAGTAATCAACCGATTGGTTATTCGGCTCATCACATAAATAGCAAGGGAGGGATGTAAAGAGGCATCAATCAAATACCCAAAAACTTGCACTTTCTATTTTATCTTTACCTTAGTAGCTTTAGTTACAGCGATGGTGTGATCTTAAGGAATTTCATTCTCTGTATCCTTATGCTTTACATTGTAGATTGTTCACCCAGACAAAAGTCACAGTGAATACGAGTTTCCTTTATCTTCATTTTACTATTTATCTTTGTGAAGTCCTCGGATTATCGGGGCGAGAGTAGAACCCGCAATGAGAATTTGGCTCTTCCCTATTCCAGTTCCTGAACTGTGAATTTTAGGGGAAACAATTACCTTTGTATTTCTCATAATTTAAAATGGTAATTAAAATGTGTATTAAAACAAAGAATTAAAAATGATATCCATAAAAAACATATTTAAAAATAGATTAAATTCTGTTGAATTGTCTCGTTCCAATTAGAATCCTTTAGGATGTGTTTGGTTGCGTAAATCTGCTGGAGCCTGTATTGATTCTGGATGGTTATCCATTGAATTACAATCTGTGGATTCGTTATTTTGGAAAATAAACTTTTTGGTTATCTTGATTCTGTAACGTGAATCTTCTTGAAAAACTATTTGAGTACCCTGAGTCTGTCAGTTGGATTCATCCTGAATCTATTTGAAAAATTGTATGGTTCCCCTGAATCTGTCAATTAATAAAATATTTATTTTTAATTAAATATTATTTTTTATTAAATATTAGTTTTTTTAATTTAATATTAGTTTTTTTATTAAATATTAGTTATCTATTAGTGTTTTATTTTAATTAAATATTATTGTTTTATTTATTTTAGTTTGTTAACTATTAGAATTTTATTTTAATTAATTTTATTTTATTATTATATTTTATTTTTTAATAAAATATTAATTATTAAAATGTTGCTTCCAGGTTGAATCATAATATTTAAATGTACTATGGAATTAGGTGGTCCATATGTGAGTTCACCTTACTCAGGAATAAAGCAACTTTAGTACAAAAAGTGGAATCAAGTGGTTCTCTTAATTTTCTGTAGAATTACACAATCAAACAGTTTTAATATTGGAGAATTACGATTCCACGAAATTACCATCTATGGATTTACGCAACAAATCACACCCTTAGATGCTATGATAGTCTAATTTTATATTAGATTGTACCATCATTTTTATTTTTTAGTAATTGATTGTACCATCTTGTTTGATATGATTATAATGCTAATTTAACAGCTATAATGCAAACCTAAGATTAAAAAAAAAATTTGACGTTGAATTGTATACTTCCTAATAGAATCTTTTAAATTTTAATCGATTTAGAATTTTGAATCGTTTTGACCATTTTATCGTTGTTTATTAACATGAATTAACAATATTTGTGCACAAAGCACCCTGAAGGCCAGCTTTTAACTTAAGAACCCACAACCGTAGATACTCGTGATTAGGAACCTTTTATGATGTAATTTACCTTTTTAATTAAAAAAAAAAAGTTGCTTACAAAAAAAAATAATAATAATAAAAAGTTTAATTTTACGAAATAGGAATTGATACACCCAAAAACATCCGACCATTCAATGATCGACACGTGGCAAGATCCTAACCGATAACCGACAAGACGGATAGCGCAACACGTGTAACCAAGCTTGGCTTGGGGGTAAGCAACCGCACAGAACACGAACTGGAGAACCGTTCCCTCTAACAACACTTGGGAAGGAATCTCGTTTCCCACTCGGAGACGTCCCCCTCATTGAGGCAAGCAACCAACCCCACTATGGCACGTGTCAGAAGGTGGGAGATAGGGAGGCGACCAATTGCCTCGATAATTGTGCTAGGTATAAAAAGAGAAGGAGGGGACCCAGGTATGACATGCTCACTTTTACTGACTTACTGCTCTCTCCGTACCCCTTCTCTGACAAATCATCTGTGCGCCGAACTGACTTTGGCATCGGAGAGTCCCCCCTCGGAGTCCGCTTCGGACCTATTCTTTGTCTTTTCTCCCCTTGTAGGTCATACATGCCATTAGCAAGCTTTTCGACCACAATAGATTGGCGCCCATTTTGGGGCCCTGAGAGAGAGTAAGACGAAAGGTAATCATCATGGTGAGCATAAGAAATAAAGCGAAATCCAACCTTGACAAAAACCCTGCTGAGCCAAGCCAGGACAACCCTCGCTCTGAGCCGAGTGTCCAATGCACTTGTTCACCCCTGCGCGGTTCTGGTCTGCCAGAGGGTCGCGAAGTCGAGCCTCAAAACGATCAGGTGATCATCGAGGCCGACCAAAGCAGCCGCAGGGCAGCTCGACCCCCAGGTACCCATCACCCAAGGCCAGTTCCAAGCCCTCCATGAAGAGCTCCACAAAATTGCCCAGGCGGTCCCGGTCAACACACAGTAGCCGAGAAATGGGCCCATTGCGCCCCTCATTATAGGCCACAATGCCAGTAACCACAACAATTCAGGATCAGACAATTCAGAGTCGGAACCTCGTCATCAACGTGGGAAGCGTCAGAAACAAGATGACAGAAACATAGAAGCAAACTCAAAGCTGGCGTCTGTCAACCCGCACGGCAAAGCTCCTATTGAGGATGACCTCGGCAAGCAGATGAAAGAGCTATAAGAGCAATTCAACAAAGTTTTGTCAAAACAAGCCGACATCGAGAAACCAGTTTTCTCGAGCACGACGACACTGACCGACGAGATTATGAGCATTTG
Organism: Telopea speciosissima; assembly: GCF_018873765.1. NCBI lineage: Eukaryota > Viridiplantae > Streptophyta > Magnoliopsida > Proteales > Proteaceae > Telopea > Telopea speciosissima. The sequence continues at coordinate 19,749,528 of NC_057920.1, read as the reverse complement.
GTTCCCCAAAGAATTTAAAATGCCAAATCTGAAGCAGTACGACTACACCCTAGATCCAGTCCAGCATCTGGAAGGCTTAGATGGCTTTTTGTGGAGCCTCAGACCCCATCATGTGTCAAGCCTTCCCCACTACCCTGCGGAAGGCAGCCAGGACGTGGTTCAATTGATTGGAGCCCAAGTCAATCAAAGCCTTCCAAGAGCTGACCATAACATTCGTGACAGCCTTCGCAAGTAGCCGGAGTTTCAAGAAGACGCATGTAAGTCTGACCATGGTGAAACAGAGGACCGACAAGTCCCTTAGATCATACCTCACCAGGTTCAACCAGGTGAAGGTGGAGGTAGAAGACCTAGACCCGACAGTCGAGTTCACTGCCCTCCTGTCTGGGATCAACGACAAAGATCTCAGTTAGGAGCTCTGTAAGAAACAGCCTGACAATCTCACTAAGCTGCGTGCACGCCTGGAAGAGTACATGAACGCCTTGGGGACCCTCAATGCAAAATTCAAGACTCAGGAAGGCCGTAGTGAGGAGAAGAGAACCTCAAGAAGGGGATTTGCGTAGAGAGGATAGGAAGAGACAAAGGCACTGAACCAAAAGCCCACCGAAAGAGTTCAAATGCCACCCCCCCTCAACAGATTTTGATCGAAAATACTGATGCACATCCAAGAAGAAAAGTTCATCAAGTGGCCCACGAAGATGGGCAACCACCTCGGCAGATGAAATGGAGACAAATTTTATTGCTTTCACAATGGTATGGGGCACGACACGGATGAGTGCCACTACCTGAAGGTAGAGATCGAAAGCCTCATATAGAGGGGGTACCTCGGTCCATATGTGCATGACTGAAGGAATAGGAAGTCCTAGAATAATCGAGAAGCTTGGCCACCCAAAAGAGAAGAGCACTATCACCACGAAGGTATTGACCAAAATAGAAGTCGGGAGGGCCACAGGCGAGATGGGACCCCCAACCATGGCCGACAGGAGAACTGTGGAGGGCAGAATGCTCCAGCCAAGGTGATCTCCACCACATACGGAGGACCGGCGGTAGGAGAGAGCTCGACCTCAACACGGAAAGCCAAGGCATATTCAAGGAGAGTCAACATTGCCCAGGTTCCAAATAAGAAAGCTAAAACTGGCCAGACCATCTCATTCTCCGACAAAGACCTCGACAGAGTGCAAACTCTGCATGACGATGCCCTGGTCATGACCATGAAGGTGGAAAATTTTGAAGTCAAGCAGATACGCATCGATAATGGCAGCTCAGCGGACATCCTTTTCATGGAAGCCTACGACAGAATGAAGCTGGGCATAGATAGATTGAAGAAATTCAGCTACCCATTACAAGGATTCACCGGCGTGATGGTTAAGGTTGAGGGCTCAATCAACCTATCAGTGACCGCAGGGATAGGAGATAAGCAGACTATGGTAATGGTCAACCTCCTCGTGATGGACATCCCATCTATTTACAATGCCTTTTTGGGGTGAGTGGGGCTCAACACGTTGAAAGCCATCATGTCAATGCCCCACCTCAAGATGAAGTTCCCTACGAGCGAAGGAATAGAAGAGTGCAGTGGCGACCAACAAATGTCACGAAGCTGTTATGTGACTGCGCTCAGGGACAAAACAAGTCGGGAGAGGCACTCTCGATCGCAATAGAAGATCAACGAGATGAGTCCACCCAAAGCAAGCCAGTTGAGGACTTGGTCTTAGTTGACGTCTGGGAAGGAGACAGTGGCCGACAGGTCCAGATTGGAAGCCACCTACAAGGAGCCCATCGGGATGAGAAGGTGGGGTTCTTGAGGGCAAATTCAGATGTCTTTGTCTGGTCAACCTCGAACATGCCGGGAATACCACGCAACATTATGGAGCACAGGTTGAGTGTGGACCTCACGAGGAAACCAGTATGGTAGAAAGGCAGGAACTTCGCCCTAGAAAGGCAAGAGAAGATCCAGGAAGAGGTAGAAAAGCTTCTCAGTGCAAGATTCATCAAGGAGATCTCATACCCCGAGTGGTTGGCCAATGTAGTGATAGTGCCGAAAGCAAACGGCAAATGGAGGATATGCATAGGCTCCATCGACTTGAACAAGGCCTGCCCAGAGGATACCTATCCGCTCCCCAGGATTGACCCGTTGATCGATGCGACTGCCGATCATGAGATACTCTCCTTCATGAATGCTTATTTGGGCTACAACCAGATAAAGATGTACGAGCCAGATGTCCGAAGATAGCCTTCCTCGTAAGCAATAATTAGTATTGCTACAGAGTGACACCCTTTGGGCTGAAAAATGCGGGCACGACCTACCAGCAGCTCATCAACAAGATCTTCAGGGAACTGATCGGAAGAAACAAAGAGGTCTATGTGGACGACATGGTAGTCAAGAGTGCTGAGACCTCAAACCACATCACGAACCTTGAAGAAGCCTTCGGGGTGTTAAGGAAAAACCACATAAAGCTGAACCCCACTAAGTGCGCGTTTGGTGTCACTTCCGAAAAACTTCTTGGGTTTATGGTCTCTAAGCGGGGGATTGAAGTGAACCCCAACAAAATCGAGGTGATCCAGAAGATGACCTTAGCATGGTCCATCAAAGAGGTGTCAGACCCAAGGAGTCAGGGGAAACTCGCCCCGAACTGGGAAGGACCTTACAGAGTCTCTAGGGTGATCCGACTAGGGACATACCACCTGGAAACTCTGGGGGCAAGAAGATAGAAAGGCCTTGGAATTCGGAGAACCTCAAGAAGTACTACCAGTAAGAAGTTAAGTTGTAGTAGTTGAGTCAATTATGCTCACTTTCCTTTTAATTATTTCCTTTCAAAAGCATTCCACCTCGTATGTTTTATGTGTCGGCGTGCACTCTTGTATGCCCACTCTATTTTCATCAGCAGTAAAGTTAATTTTTCACCAAGATGTGTGCCAACAAAAGGTAGAATACGTCGAGCAGGTCACCCCAGCCACGCCCTTAAACAGACAAAATATGCCAAGCAGGCTACCCCGACCATGCCCTTAAATGGGAAGAATACACTGAGCAGGGCTACCCCCTTAAACCGGCAAAATACACCAAGCAAATCACTTTGGCTACGCCCTCGAATGAGCAGAATACGCTACGCAGATCACCTCGGCTACGCCCTTAAACAGGCAGAATACACTGAGTAGATCACCTTGGCTACCCCCTCGAATGAGCAGAATACGCCGAGCAAATCACCTCGGCTACGCCCTTAAATGGGCAGAATACACCAAGCAGATCACCTCGGCTACTCCCTTAAATGGGAAGAATATGCTGTGCAGATCTCCTCAGCTACGCCCTCGAATGAGCAGAATACAACGAGCAAATCACCTCGGTTACGCCCTTAAATGGGCAGAATACACCGAGCAGATCACAACGGCTACACCCTCGAGTGAGAAGAATATGCTGAGCAGATCACCTTAGCTACCCTCCAGAATGAACAGAGCACGTCGAGCAGGTCACCCCGGTTACACCCTTGAAGGGGAAAAATGCACCGAGGGGGCCACCTTGGCTGTATCCTCAGGCTGGTCAACTACGCCCTTGAAGCACGCAAGGGTAATGCCAACACCAAAAGAAACAGAAGTCAACGAAGGGAGAATAAAGTAACAAAGATTTCCATAAATCAAAAGTCAAGGCTCTGGGCATCAGGCCCTACAAAAAGGATCAGGCCCTACAAAAAGGATTAACCACAAGTTCTAGGCACTTAGCCTTACAAAAAGCGTACAAATTTCCTCTGCCCGATGAACAAGTCACAGATCACGGCCAGGCGTAGGGGGGCAGCCCACGCTCCGCGATGGTCTCGGTTGCAAGCCCATCATCCGCTCACTGATCAACGGCCATGGAGTCGATCGTCGACAGATCGGCTGCCTTGGCTTCTTCCTCCTGACCAAAGTCCTCATTGTGGAATATTGGACAATCGCGGAAGCTAATATCGGGGTGAGACTCCAAAACCCAACCGTGCGCACGTACACATAGACCTACCCATCCAGACGCCCAGCCCCACGATCGTGCGTAGACCTACCTGGCCAGACTCCCAACCGTACGAGTCTGCAGACCTGCCTGGCCATGCGCCCAACCATGTGCGTGTGTGCAGATCTTCCCGGCCAGACGCATAGTCTCGCGCACGTGTGCAGACCTGCCCAGCCAGACACCCAGCCTCGTGCATGCGCATGCATACCTCCCCGGCTAGATGCCCAGCTGCACGCAGACCTGCCCGACTAGTCACCCAACCACGTGCGCATGTAGACCTGCCTGGCCAGATGCCCCACTGCGTGTGTGCAGATCTGCCTAGCCAGACGCCCAGTCGTACGCGCAAGCATAGACCTGCCCGGCCAGGCATCCAGCCGCACTCCAGGCATGCCGCCTGGCACCCCATCCGAGCAGACCCGCCGCATAGACCTGGCCGGCTAAACACCCAGTCGAGCAGCCTGGCTGGATAGACCTGCCTGGCCAGACACCCAATCGCGTGCACACGCATCCGCCCAGACCTGCCCGGCCAGATGCCTAGCCCAGTGCGTGCAAGGCACCCAGCCAGGCGCCCCAGCTGAGTATCCCCATTGCGCAAACCTGCCAGGCCAGGCACCCAGCCGCGAGTGTAGATCTGCCCGACTAGACACCCAGCCATGCTCGCAGATCTGCCCAGTAAGACACCCAGTCGCGGGCACACACAAACCTACCCGGCCAGACGCCTAGTCACGTGCGTGCATAGACCTACCCAGTCAGACACCCAGCTGCACGCGTGCGTAGACCTGCTCGGGCAGGCATCTAGCAGAGCAGCCCTGCCAAGCAGACCGACCCGGTCAAAAAAAAAAAAAACAAACTCACTGCCCGAAGCCCCTACAGCGCACCGCAAAGTGGGGGGCATCTGATATACACCCAAAAACATTTGACCACTCAACGGTCGACACATGGCAAGATCCTAATTGGTAACCAACAAGACAGATCGCGTGACATGTGTAACCAAGCTTGGCTTGGGTGGCAAGCAGCCGCACAGAACACGAATCGGAGGACTGTTCCCTCTAACAGCACTTGGGAAGGAATCTCGTTTCCCACTAGGAGACGTCCCCCTCACTGAGGCAAGCAACCAACCCCACTACGGCACATGTTAGAAGGTGGGAGATAGGGAGGCCACCAACTACCTCAATAACCATGCTAGGTATAAAATGAGAAGAAGGGGACCCAGGTATGACATGCTCACTTTTACTGACTTACTGCTTTCTCCGTACCCCTTCTTTGACAAATCATCTGTGCGTCGGATTGACTTTGGCATCGGAGAGTCCCCCCTAGGGGTCCGCTCCAGCCCTCTTCTTTGTCTTTTCTCCCCTTGTAGGTTGTACACACCATCAGCTGACTTTCCGGCCGCAATAGGATTCATATGACTTAGAGAGAATCTTCCACCAACAGATTTATGAGAGGAGTATTAAGTTGTTGTAGATAAGGGATCTAACTCCTCTCCAGGGAGCCCAACGCCTAGAGAGTGCCAGGGGGCATCCAAGGGTTGAGTTGTGCTACTCACATCTCGGTGCGTGCCCAATCAGCCATCGGGATAAGTGTAGCACAGTCCAACGGCTGGATGCCCCTCTGGGAACTCTCTGGGAGCCGGACTCCCTGGAGAGAAGCTCTATCCATAGATAAGGGTGTAAATTTAGAATCACAACCGAAAACCAAAACCAAAACAGACCATTTAAAATCGAATAGAAAAATTTAGTTTAGTTTTGATTTGGAAAATGAAATTTCATTTGGTCTGCTCGATTTTAGACTAAAAACCATTGGTTTGAAGTGAATCAAACCAAACCTAAATCATATTAAACCGTACAATCATGTGTCTTTGTTGAGTTGTGTGAATTAATCTACTATGGATTTTTATTGATTTGAGTAAAAGCGATTAAAAGTTACTAAATTAATTGATATTATGGGAATATATTTTCATGAAATTGTAATTTCCTTCCAACTTTATTTGTTACAACAAATTATTTCTATTTAAATCAAATATGAACCGAATAAAACCAAATAAAATCAAACTAATTTGATTTGCTTTCGATTTATACATATTGTATCCCAAACCGAACCAAAACAAAACCCGAACCGATTGACACCCTCAGTTGTTGAGCAAAGAAGCCAAACGGGTCTTCATGGCCAAAGCTTTCTGGTTGGTAGGATTAAAGAGATGGAACACATGGTCTTCCCCTTGTGCCTCCATCAACTCCACCTCTCCTTTCCACCCACTCTTTCTCAAAGTCTCATAGTAAAAAACACCCCCACCTATCAACCTATCCTTCTCAGCAATACATATTACCACTCGCTTGCACACCAGTCCCTTGAGATTGTCACAAGCTGCAGGATTGATCAAAGGGTCATTGCAACCAATACTAGAAGGACACATAACCATCCACAACTTAGAAGCTTTAGTCTTCTTCTCTTCATCACTCACCTCCGGACCCACCGGCTCTTCATGATAAAAGAAAGGATGTATTAAACCCAATCCAACAAATCCCAACCCCTCAAGTGGTGTCTCCGCCGCCCGTATAGCCATATTATGGGCTATGGTAGCGCCGGCGCTGTCTCCAACCATAGAGATTTTGCTCAGATCAGCGTACTCATTCAACCATAACTCGGGGCCTTTCCCCTTAGAATGGGAAGCGATCCATTGAAGTGCAGCCCATGAATCGTCGAAAGCTATGGGGACAGGGTACTCAGGGGCTCTTCTGTAGTGCACAGACACTGCAACTACGTTAGCTTCGGCCACTAGAGAGGATACGTAACGGTCGTATGTAGGGGAGAAGGGTGAATCGATGCAGAAGGCTCCACCGTGGATGTAGAAGAGGAGTGGAAGCTTTTGAGTGGAAGAATCGATGATTTTTGGGAGAAAAAGTCTTGCTGAGACGCCGGTTCCAGGTATGATGATGATGTCCTTGGAAGAAACACCGGTTTGAGGATTGTAAGTAGTTGGGGGGACGATTTCAGTCCCTATAAGCCTTTCGATTCGACCATTCTTGTAGAGACGGATAAAGGGTGCGAAATCAAAGGTTAATTCGTCGCTGTTTGAACGCATTTTATTGAGGAGAGACAGAGAGAGAGAGAGAGCCTAATCCCAGGAACTCTGCGTTTGTGTGGTTGGAGTGTTGGATTCTCTGGTGGCTATGAAATATAGTAGAGCGAGAGCGGCTTACGCATCACTTTCACATTTTTGGGTTTTTGAAATGGGAATTAATTCGTTCATCAATCACTTGATTCAGATAATGTTTAAACGGTCCATGTTTAATGTCCAATCATTTATTTAGGGGAAATGGGAGAGTCGGTGAAAGTGGTTGACATTGAATAATTTGTACACTTGCAATTATAACCTTCTCCATATAGAGATCTCATCCATATAGACCTTATCTCTTCTGCTCGTCTGATTCTTCTTATCGCTTCTGCCAGGTTTTCATTTCGAGAGATGGACTGGTGGGCCAACTTTTCATCTTCCCGTAGTTTGTTTACTCTGTTATAACTGTCAAGTACTGATACACCCAAATTTAACCACCCAATTGTGCAACAACACGTGGAAGATTGAAGGCCAAGGAACATGTCTAGTCCATGGTAGTGAAACCGGTACAGACATGTCAGCTGAAGTCAGTTAAAGGAACTAAGACTGGTAACCGTAATTTACGTGCAAAAAGATTCCAAAACCTTGGAAACTAGGAGACGATCGCTCTTTCAAAGGGTTTCCTAATCCGAGCACAACTCCACCGCCTTGCGAAGGAGGAAAACCATCTATTAGATCTGGCAAATCTTCGGTAAGAGGGCTGGGGAGAGAAACTTGTATATATAGAGGCCCTTGTGTCCATGTAAAAGGATTCATTCAAATATTCATTGAAGTATTCAGTCAATAGAGAAATCGAGAAACCTTCAAGAGTGCCCTTTGTTTTCCATAATTGTTTCTAGTCTAGTTCTAGTATTGCAGTGTTGAGGAAAACCCTCAACACTTTTCTTTGTGCAACATATTTGGCGTCGTCTGTGGGAACGAAGGAGAAAAACCTACGAGGATTCCACCATGACCAACACTCGCAATCAGTCAAAGCTTTCAAAGGCTGCGGCTGCCGTTGCGACAGCCGTTGCTCAGGCTGTTACTCAAGGAGGCGCTCTGGGTGGACCTGCAAATCCTCCCGCCGGACCAGATGATCCGATCCTAGAAGTGAACGAATCCCAGCAGGAGGAATCACAGCCAAGACTCCCTAGAGATCCGCCACGGTATGTGACGGTGGAACAATTCGATGCAATGCAGACTCGTTGGCAAGACAAGATGGACCAGATGCTAGAGATGCAACGCAACTTCTTGCAAGGAATCCCGGCACCACCACATCCATCACAAGCGAGAGAAAGAACCCATTCCCCAGAATATAGTGAAAATTGCAGTGATGCGAACAATGTTCGGAGAAAGGGTAAGGAGATTCCGGGGGACAACAAGCGCCAAGGATCCCACATGACCAAGGTTGAGTAGGCCATGAACGACAAAGTGCTAGAGTTGTAGGATCAAATTCAAGAAGGCTTGAAGGGAAAGAACCTAGCTCCGAGCCATGAATTCTAATTCACCACCGATCTCGCCTTCATAGACGAGATCAGAGCCAAACCCCTACCAAAAGGCTTCAAGATGCCTACGATCGAGCAGTATGTAGGCACAACGGATCCGGAAGACCATCTGGAAACCTTCAAATCATTGATGTTCTTTCAGGAACATCCGATACTATAATGTGTAGAGTATTCCCCTCTACATTGAAGGGAGCGACAAGACAGTAGTTCTCACGCCTCAAGCTGCAATCACTAACTAGCTTTGTGGAGCTTGGACGGGCCTTTCTTGCCCACTTCATGAGTAGCAGAGTCCATAAGATGACAACAATCAATCTATTGGCTATTAAGCAGAGCCCTGATGAATCTATCAGAGACTTTCTTATAAGATTCTATAAGGAGGCACTGGAAGTGCGAAATCTAGACCTGATTGTGTTCCAAGATCTGTGCAGCGGCATCAGGGATGTCGAGTTGAAGAAATTCCTAATCATGGACGAGCCGACGAACATGCATGAACTCTTATCGCGATGCGAGAAGCACATCAATCTTGTAGAAGTTCTTGCAGTCGAATAAGAGAAAGAAACAAAGTCCGAGAAGAAGAATCAAGAAAAGAAAGATTCCCAGTCTGGAGGAAACGGCCCGAAGAACGGCAAAGACCAGAAGGATGGGAAGAGAAAAGAGAGATGACAAGGCCTGGGTTCCAAGGAATGACTCAAACTCGAAGCCAATCTATACAGTCCTCACTCACAACCAAGCGTATATCCTAAATGAGATTAAGGACCAAGTGACGTTGTGCTAGCCAACCAAGATGATAAAGCCCGTGCATGAGCATAACAAGAACACGTGCTGCAGATTTCACCAAGATCATGGTCATGACACCGAGGACTGCAGGCAGCTGAAGGATGAAATTGAAGCCCTCATTCAGAGGGGGGCTTGAGCAGATTTATCAAAAAGGAGGGCGGCAAAAGGAGACAGGGGAACCGTTCCCGAGAACCCGAAGAAAGAGAGAAGTCTCTTGCTTGGTTGGAGGACAGTGAGGATAAATTAGACCAAGCAAGGAGCAAGCGACACACTGAGAATGCACCACTCAGGGAAATCACTACAATCTTTGGGGGCCCAGGGTTGGGAGGTGAATCCTCCAACTCTAGAAAGAATCATGCACGATGCGTATTCCAGACTGAAGTACTCGGTAAGGGAAGAAAGACCGAGCAACAGATAACGTTCTTGGATGAAGACTTATCTGATATTCAGGTTCCACATGACGATACCCTGGTGATCAGAATGACTATTGCCAACTGTACAGTGGCCAAGATCCTTGTGGACAATGGGAGTTCAGTCGACATCCTGTACTATGATGCGTTTGAGAGGATGCAACTGAAGCCTGAGATGTTGAAGACGGTAGAGTCTCCACTTTATGGATTCAATGGTGCCCCTGTGCAAGTGGAGGGCTTAATAGAATTGTTGGTGACGATGGGGATAGAACCCAAACTCTCCACGGTGATGATGAATTTTTTGGTGGTGAAAGTTAACTCCACCTACAACGGGATACTTGGCCGACCAGGACTCAATGTCTTACAAGCTGTTATCTCCACTCCCCACCTAGTTATGAAGTTTCCTACTGATGAAGGAATTAGAGAATGTCGAGGAAGCCAGATAACCTCTAGGAAATGTTAGGAAGGTTACCTAAGAATAAGAAGAAAGGAGCCTCAGACACTCCAAATCAACCTTGAGGATGCTCAAGATGATTCTGAGCATGAAAGGTTGGAGCGAGCCGAGGATTTGATCCCAATAGAAATTATCGAGGGAGATGGAAGCCGCACGGTACAGATTGGAGCAGGCCTAAAGGGCGAGCAGAAGAACAACATGGTAAATTTCTTAAGAAATAATGCTGATATATTCGTGTGGTCGGCTACAGATATGCTAGGGGTTGATTGGGAATTAGCCGAGCACAGACTAAGCGTTCATCCAACATCCAAGCTAGTTTCCAGAAGAAAAGGACCTTTGCACCAAAACGACAAAAGAAGGTATTGAAGAAGTGATCAAGATACTGGAAGCAGGGTTCATAGAAGAAGCAATTTATCCTGAGTGGCTTTCCAATATTGTAATGGTGCCAAAGCCTAATGGCAAGTAGCGTATGTGTATTGATTTCACCGACTTGAATAAAGCATGCCCTAAAGACTACTACCCCTTGCCACATATTGATTTACTAATAGACGCAATTGTGGGCCATGAAATGTTTAGTTTCATGGACGCCTATTCTAGGTGTAATCAAATTAAAATGTATGAACCAGATGTATTGAAGACCTCCTTCATTGCCGGTAGAGATACCTACTGCTATATACGAATGCCCTTTGGGTTGAAAAATGCTGATGCCACCTATCAACAGATAGTGAATCATATTTTCAAGAATCAAATAGGCCGCAACATAGAAGTTTATGTGGATGATATGCTAGTGAAAAGTTTAAAGGCATCAGACCACGTAACTGATCTTAAAGAGGCATTCCAAGTCTTGAGGAAAAGTAAAATGATGATAAATCCTGCAAAGTGCGCGTTTGGGGTAACTTCAAGAAATTCCTTGGTTTCATGGTGTCACAGAGGGGGATTGAAGCAAATCCAGCCAAAATCAAAGCTATATTAGAAATGCTGCCATCAGGAAGAGTCAAATATTTGCAAGTGTTAACAGGAAGAGTAGCTGCGCTCGGGAGGTTTATCTCTACTTCTGATGATCGGTGTCTGATCGTGTCGTTAACCGGTCAAAAATAAAACCCTAAATTAATCTAGCAAGTAGCAAGTAAGGGGTCGATCTACGGGGAACTAGAAGGCTAAATTACTAGGATGATTAGATGAAAGTGATGAAAATTAAAATGCAATAAATCTGATTTTAAACTACGAACGAAAGAAACAAATCTAAGCTAACAACGATATGCCAATACGGGAGAAGACTATCTTTAGGGTTCGAATCCCCAATGGGCTGCCATTCAATTCGGTTGCATGCTTTGGTTTATTATAACCATAGGCCTAATAATACCACAGAATGTAGGGTTCCTCCTAGGTATGGACTATCTTGACGAGTACTATCGTCCTTCGCTTATAGGGCTTGGCACGCTTAGTTCGTTTAGCTAGAATCCATCATCGATACAACCACATAAGAACAAAATACCATTGCTTGAATGAAAAATAATGAATCACAGAAATAGAATTTTCTAACTAAATACATCGATTAAAATCATCCAAACAGGGATGGGGTCTCAACATCAAGCAATCAAGAATACAAACCAGAATTTTCAATAGCAAACATCATTAGTTCATCTCCACCTAAAGATAGAGGGAACTTAGCCAATAATGGTGCTAAGAGACAATGGGAAGCAATGGCGACGACGATCTATGGAGATGAAGGCACTGCTTGATAACCTTACCTGGCGTTTCTGTTCTGGATATGTGATGGGAAACACCAAAACATTTTTTTGTTTCCCAGCACATTTTTTTTCGTTTTCTTTGCTGAGAAAATGTTTTTTACCGGCTTGGTAAACCTATTCTGGAAATTTGTTCCCAAGAGACTCCCCTGCAATTTCTTATCCTCTTGCCTACTTCTCCCAACTCCAAAATAAGCCCCAAAATGGCATTGGCTCCCCCAATTTCTCTCCCACAACACACCCACCACCCTCCTACACTCCAACTTCCTCACTCCTCCACCTTCGTCTCTCAAACCCTTCAACAACAACAACAGAAACCAGAGCCCAACTCCTCCTTGCACCAACCTTTTTTATTTTTTGCACGCCTCTTGCTGATCAGAGCATCTGCAAGTGTTCTATGAACCATCAGTAATGGTGAAAATCATAAACAAATAATCCTCTCGGATAGAACCCAAAGAACAACTCATAGAAAACAAGGAGAAATTTTCTTCAATTTCTCTTCAATTCCGACTTGATTCCCAAACAAAATATACATACAACAAATTCCCCATTATTGGTGAAAACCAAAGCTAAAACCTAATAAACAAATTGAAGGAATCTATCTCTTAGATTCAACTGGATTCAATGGAATTGATGGTTTCCTAAGCCGGAGCTTATCTGCTACATCTAAGATTCGCCAGAAATTTCCATGGTTGAGGTCTTTGTCGTCGCGAACGCTAACATCATCGTTGGAGCTGGACGAGCTCATGATCTCTGCTCAGGATGCCAAGAAAATCAAAACTAAGCTCGAAAGGATGAGATCCAGTGCTCAACGAGCGCTTAAGGGTCTTCGATTCGTCAGTAAAACCACCACAATAGAGGATGCTAATAAACTCTGGCGTAAATCCGCACTTAGTTTTTTTACTGTAGGATAAATCGTCGAGAGTTGCTACGACTGGAGGCTGTCGAGAAAGACAGAGAGACAGAGAGAGCGAGAGAGCGAGAGAGCGAGAGTGAGAGAGAGAGAGAGAGAAAGACAGAGCGACAGCTTGGGGCTTCGACGATGGCAGTAGCGACTCGAATCGACGGCTTAAGGCTTCGATGATGGCAGCAGCAACTCGAAGCGATGGCCTAAGGCTTCAACGAGGGCAGCAGCAGCTGGAATCGCCATTAGGGTTGTCTTCTCAGAGCGATGGAGGAGTTTCCCACAGCAGAGCGATGGAGGGGGTTCCCTCAGCTTGTGAGAGCTGAGTAGTGTTTGGTATGGATTTCAATTTTATCGGGAACAAGTGTTTAAAGTTGTGCTCAGCAATGACAGAACATGTCCTACATGTTCTGTCAAAAGTCTTCTGAGAAGCATAAATTTCAATTTATTCACCAGAGAACAATTTCTAGGGAACAATGTTTATCAAGCACTTTTTAGGTGTTTTTGTGTTTTTCAGAATAAAAAAACACCAGAAACAGTTTCTGGGAAAGTTATCAAGCGGTGCCGAAGCTGCTGGAACGATGATCCTCCTCCCCTTGCGGAACCCAAAATCCAAAACACAAACAAGAAGAAAGAGGAAAATAAAACGAAGAAGAGAAAGAGAGCACGGTTTGATGGATTTTTGGAATGGAATGGAGTCCAAATCTGTCCGTGGGTTTTATAGTTGGTGTTTTAAAAAGAAATTTAATAAAAAAAAAGAAAAAGATAGCATGAGAGATAGAGAGAATGAGGGAGATAGAGAATCCGCGAGGGATTTGGGAATTAGGGGTAGTGAGATGGGAGATTAGGATATCGGCAGCATATGGGAGTTAAGAGAAGAGATAGGAACGTGAGAGAGGAGATTAGGTGGGAGATGGATTTAAGATAAATAAAGATATGGGAGAGGAACGTGAGGGGATGTGGATGGCTTTTAAAAATTAGAAAAAGATAAAAACAAAAGATAGAATATGGTTTGGAATGGGAGAGTAAAAGAGAGAGAGAGAGAGGAATAAAATAAATAAATATACGGGAGAGGTTAAGCACGTAGTAGGGAATTAGGAGAATAAAATAAGTTTAGGAAAGTGGAAACTGTGTGGGGTTTGAAAAAAAAAAGGAAAGTGAATGGGGGGAAAGAAAAAAAAAAGAAAAATAAATAAAATATATATAAAATATATGGAAGAGAGAAAATAGGAGAGGAAATAAAATAAGAGAATAAAATAGAAGAGAGAGAAAATAGGGGAGGAAGTTCGTCCAACAATGAAGGAGGGGCCCACTTGTATTATGCCAGTCAATCTTCCTTGGTTCTGGGCTCAGGCTTGCATTTCAACTCATTTTCTGGCCCATTATTCTTTCTGGCCCAAAAAGAATAATCGCATGAATAGACTCTGAAACCGATGCATACTTTTAATATAACACATCCATCTTGCTCAAAATTCAGCCCTCTTTGTAACCATGAAAAGAAACTGGACCACTTTACATGTAAATTAGAAGATATGATGCCTGATAGTCCAGAATATCATGAAATCGTATAAAATACCCCTGTACCTTGAAAAAGATAGAAAATACCCAAGGTAGCTCTATTCTAAGCAGATAAAAATGCAGAATTAAATGGAATAATTTCACACATAAATGTGCTCATCAAATACCCCCACACTTAGATTTTGCTAGTCCTCGAGCAAAAAGAAAACAAAAAAAAAAACCTAACTTACTTTCGTAGGAATCACGGTTGCGCTTAGCATGTGCAACAAGCCTTTAAACCCCTAGGTTACCCCTAGTGGACGAGTTTTGTCTCGTGAGTGTTTATAGGGAATATACACACAAAATTCATGATGCAAGTTTAAATTTTGACAATGGGTAAGAGGCACACACCAAACCCGAAACTAAGATGCCCTACTTAAGATCAAGAAGACAAAGGTACCCCCACACTTGAGCTCTTATTACCCAGTATTGATTCTAGCAACAGGTACACATCCTAATTAGGGAATCTCCCCATATCTTCCAAATACCACCTTACTTAAGGTGAGACCACTCATGACTTTGAGGGCACTAAGGACTTTAGGCTTCGGAGCATTTTCGACCATACAATTGTACCAAGGGAACGACATTTCTTCTTCTTTTTTTTTTTTTCAAAACAATGAACTCCACTAGAGTTCTTTTTCAGAGGTTTCACCCCAAGGAGTGTCGATCAAGTCACCTCGCTTCCTGAGGCGGAGTGCCCTATCTAGCTCCAAGGAATTCAACTCTTACTTTTATTTATTTATTTATTTATTTTTTCATAAATTACGTGATTCTAAGATCCGTGCAATGTTATGGCCTTTTAAGCTTTCTAGAAGGCTCATGTAACGAGCTTTAAGCCAACCACTCCCAAGCCAGATGGCTTTAGGGGATTGAGTGTGAAATACTCCTCGGGCTTACTCACTCGAACCAAAAAGGCTACAAGCCCGAACTGGATTCAAGAATACTAGTAATAATAACCTAACTGGTCACTCCAACCATTTTACGCGAGACTCCGGGCTTGTGGCCTAGATGCCCTAGTTACTAAGTTGAAGCAATAGAACTAAACTCTCATGATTTTTTTTTATTTTTTATTTTTTTATGTCACGCCAAAACTAAACTTGGTCTCAGCTCCTAACCAAAAGCTCAAAGAAACACAAGACAGCCAAGTGGTCTGTCCCTTCAACAAGATGGGGCTCTTATTGTCTGAGTCAAAACCCACCTTAGGATACATACTAGCTATTGTCCTCTCAACAGGGTTTTCATTACTTCAGATTAGGGTTCCTAAGTCTCTCTCTCCCGTGTTTCGCATCAAAGTAACAAAGAGACAAGTAAAACTTACCAAAAGCCAAAAAATTAAAATATGTCAATCGGTCTTACACCCCCCCACACTTAAAGTATGCAGTGTCCTCAATGCATACAGAAGAATAAAAGCAGGGATAAGGGAAGGAGTGTACCAGAAATCAGCAATATACGATAGACAGTGCATCCAGCAATCAATAGCAGCTACCTTAAAAAAAAACAAAAACAAACAAACACAAAAATAAAAGTACTAAAGAAAGAAAAGAATAGTGGGTTGCCTCCCACAGAGTGCTAAGTTTAGAGTCTTCAGCCGGACTCAGAATGAATCACGGAATGTCAAGGATCAAATCATACCAAGGAACTGGTTTAGAAGAAGGTTGGGGAGATGTAGCCAAAGGGGAGAGCGGCTCAAACCTAACTGTCCAAGGTGGCCGTTCTGAAGAGGGTGATGAATCTAGCAAAGTATGCATCTCTTCAATATATGCCTCAGACTCATCTCCAAGCATCACAGAGTGTTGCAAAGGGTCATCAATAAGCACATGAGAAGTGTGATCAGCCACACCTTCATCTAATAAATCCAATGCAAAGCACTCTTCTTCTCTAAAGGACCCTAAGGATGTATTGAAGATGTTGAGCCTAACCTTCTTATTCCCAAAAGAGATGTCCATGGCACCCGATCTGTAATTTATGCAAGCATTTGCAGTAGCTAAGAAGGGGCGCCCTAAAATGATAGGGGGAGCTTGGCTGCGGTGGCTGTATCCATATACAGGACAAGGAAGTCCACAAGAAAGTACAATTCTTCCACCTTCACTAAAACATTTTCTAACAACCCACGAGATGTTTTGATTGAACGATCAGCCAACTGAAGGATAACCTCAGTGGGTTTCAAATCTCCTAAATCAAATCTGTCATAGACTGAACTAGGCAAAATATTCACACTAGCCCCTAAATCAAGTAGTGCCCTACTTATGGAGAGATCTCCAATAATGCAAGAAATAAGAGGCGCACCTGGATCCTTAAGCTTAGGGGGTAGGTAGCTGAAAATTACTGAACTAACCTGTTCAGTCAAATGGACGGTCTTAGGGATTTGAGTTCTCAACTTACGCTTTTGGCTGCAGAGGCCTTTCAAAAACTTAGCGTAAGCAGGAACTTGCTTGATAGCATCCAAGAGGGGGAGATTGATGCGAACTTGTTGGAACAAGTCGATCATCTCTTGCATCTTTTCACCCTGTTTACCCTGAAGGGGGTAAGATGGTGTCCGAAGAGCTTGGGGAAAAGGGACCTTTGAGATGTATGAATCAGGGGATGGTCCCTCCACAATAGGAATGTGCAGCCCCTTCCTTGGGAACTGATGAGTGGATTTCACAGGTGGTGTTTCAGTAATGGAATCATGTGTGTCTACACCACTATCAGAATTCTCTAGGGTTGACTCAGCCTCTCCCTGGCTTTGAGACTTAGTAGGCAACGTCTCATTAGTGGCTAAGGGTGCATAAGGTTTTTCCACCCTTTTGCCACTCCTCAGGACTGTGACCGACTGGACTTGCTCCCCCGTTTGACTATTTGGGTTATCTATTGGCTGACTTGGCAATTGGCCAGCCTCCCTCCTACTTATAGCATCGGCTAGCTGACCCAGTTGGTTCTCTAGCTTATTAATGGACTGAGTATGTGAGTGAAGCAGCTGTGTGTTTTGCTCGAGTCCACTTAATGCTTTTAGCACTTTTTCCTCAAAGGACTGATTCTATTGGGGTTGAGGATATGGTAGCTGTCCACCCATATAGGCATTGGCTTGCACATTAAATGGTGGCCTATATGGTGGGTTTGGAGGGTTATTAGGTACTGAGTTTTTCCATGAAAAGTTTGGGTGGTTTCGCCATTCTGGGTTATAAGTATTGGAAAAAGGGTCATTACCCAGTGTAGGGAAACTTTGAACCGTTTGCACCTGTTCCTGAACAAACACCAGGGTATTGTGTAATCGAAGGGCAATTCGTCAAATAGTAACTAGGGTTAGCACATAAGGCACAGGCTTTAGTCTGATTGGGTGGAGGGAAACTCATTGGGAAAGGGGACATAGGATGCTGCCCTATAGACATCAAATAGTCCAATTTCTTGGACAGCATATCAACCTTAGCAGCCATCTCTACAGTTGGATTGATCTCATAGAGACCGCCCTTCTTTGGTTCCCCTATGTGTGGAATCTCAGTCCGAGAGGCCGAAGCATGATGTTGGGAATTCTCACTGAGGGTTTCAAAAAGATCTTATGCTTCCGTCTCATTCTTGTGCATAAATGTTCCACCACAAGAGAAGTCCACCATCTGCCTATATCGATCACGGAGGCCATCATAAAAGCACTGGACTAATTGCCATTTCGGGACAGCGTGGTGGGGGCACTTCCTAAGTAATTCCTTGAGTCTCTCCCACGCTTCATGAAATTGTTCGCCCTCTAATTAGGAGAAACTAGTAATGACTCTTCTAAGGCTATTAGTCCGGCCAATGGGGAAGAATTTTTTAAAAAATTCCTACTGCATCCCTGTCCATGTAGAAATCCTAACCGAATTTAGGGAATAAAGCCAATGTTTGGCTTTGTCCTTTAAGGAGAATGGGAATAGGAGTAACTTTAGGGCATCTTCAGAGAGGTTTTGGATTTTGACTGTAGAGCACACCTCTAAGAACTCATCAAGATGCTTGTTAGGCTCCTCATTAGCAAGTCCATAATAGGATGGTAACATCTGTATGATGCTGGACTTGATCTCATATTGAGTAGCCTGAATGGCAGGCAATTGAATACAAGATGTAGGGGTATAGGAAGTTGGAGTGAAGTGCTCACTCAGTGGCCTTCTTGGCTGGTTTTCGTCACCCATGTTATTATTATTATCCTTATCCCTAGGTCTAGCCACAGATCGCTCTATTTCCAGGTCAAGGGCAGTCAGGTTGGCGTGCAAAGAACGCCGACCATGCATAAAACACAACATAGGTTGAACGTGCTAATTAAACAGAAATTAAAACTAAAAATTAAAACGTGATATCTAAATAAAAAAAAACACTTAATAAAATAAAAATCAGAGCTAAAAAGTAAAAGAAATAACTAATTTAAAATTAACGAAAATACTTACCTGGTGTTGGAGGTTGCGTAATTCCACGTGCTGCCCCTGATGAACGGTTACACACTTACACATATGATCTTAAGGGCTGAGGGAATTAAAATTAAACCTAAACACCCAATCTAATGCTGGAATAAAAAAAAATACATAAAATAACCCTAATTACATAAAGTCTAGGAATTAAAAGTAAACCAAACGGACAACTTGTCCTACTTGATCTACTCGGCTTCCTGCACAAACAAAGAAAACGTTAGGTATACTAAAATTAACCTAATAAAGAGATTAAAAACAAAAATAAAAATTATGCAATTATTGAATTAAAACTAAAACAAAGTAACACAAAATAACTCAATCAATCTTAGCAACCATGCTTCAGTTCCCCGGCAATGATGCCAAAATTTTGGTCGTGTCGTTAACCGATCAAAAATAAAACTCTAAATTAATCTAGCAAGTAGCAAGTAGCAAGTAAGGGGTCGATCTACGGGGAACTAGAAGGCTAAATTACTAGGATGATTAGATGAAAGTGATGAAAATTAAAATGCAATAAATCTGGTTTTAAACTACGAACAAAAGAAACAAATCTAAGCTAACAACGATATGCAAATACGGGAGAAGACTATCTTTAGGGTTCGAATCCCCAATGGGCTGCCATTCAATTCGGTTGCATGCTTCGGTTTATTATAACCACAGGCCTAATAATACCACAAAATGTAGGGTTCCTCCTAGGTATGGACTATCTTGATGAGTACTATCGTCCTTCGCTTATAGGGCTTGGCACGCTTAGTTCGTTCAGCTAGAATCCATCATCGGTACAACCACATAAGAACAAAATACCATTGCTTGAATGAAAAATAATGAATCATAGAAACAGAATTTTCCAACTAAATACATCGATTAAAATCATCCTATATGATGGAATCCTATATGTCCCTCGAAGAAAGATGGGAGCCCACTCCCATATGATGGAATCCTATATGTCCCTCGAAAAGAAAAGCATCTCGTGTTGATTCAAGATATAATCATCAGGAACCTGAAACTAGGCTTTCTTCTTTATTTGTTTATTTTTCTTTTTAAAAAATGTTTGGACGACGATGGCATTTGAAGTATGGTCTGAGAGAACTTCTACAATGTCGAAAGCTCCGATGACAACTTCGATTACTTGAGCCAAAAACCAAAAATGATAAAAATAAAATACAAAAAAATGATAAAAATAAGATACAAAAAAATGATAAAAATAAAATACAAAAAAAATGATAAAAATAAAATACAAAAAAATGATAAAAATAAAATACAAAAAAAAATGATAAAAATAAAATACAAAAATAAAATGACAAAAATAAAAGACGAAAAAAAATAAAAAAAATTTACATACTCAAGTAAATTCCTTATGGCCTGAAATAATTCTCTCTGACTTATGTAAAGCATAATTCACATCAAAAGACTTCCTGTTACTCGCGTGAGCCCGTTATGACAATAGGCTGACCCTAATTGGTCCGATCCAATCCAGAGGTGTTCAAAACTTCCCCTTCTCCACTCAACATCGTGAGGCAGAGTTCGGTCAGGCTTTTCCCGGATAGAGTCACCATGGATTCGTTAGGCAGTGATCCACCTGAAGTACAGTTGGGTCGACAAATAGACCAATTACAGGCTGAGATGACAGAGATGAAGCAACTGATGGTGCAAATCTTGCAAATAGTACAAGACATGTCCCAAGGAGGCACAACACCTACTCTTGGGGAGCCAGAGTGTGCTCAACCAATGACCCCCAAGGTAACCCCGACAGTGTCTAGGGTACCCGCTAGGATTGTGATGGAAGAAGAAGATGCCGTAATCAACGCACCTCAGGAGTATCCCGAGACTGAAAGGGAGTGTAGGATGAGGGAGAAAGTTGAAAAGCTTGAAATTGCTGTCAAGGACACAGTTCGCGAGGAGCCTGAAGATGACTTGGTGTTCTTCCCTAAAGGAAAGATACCTGAAGACTTCAAATGGAAAGTCGACAAGTTTGATGGGACTGGAGACCCTAAGGCCCACCTCAAAATCTTTGCTACAGTCGCTAAATCTTGGAACCTCATGGAAAATCAAATGGGGCAGGCTTTTCTCTACTCACTTGTTGGACCTACTTTGCGATGGTTGACACAGTGGGATCAGGTACAAACACAGACTTGGTCAACGATGGTGAAAGCCTTTACAAAGCAGTACTCATACAACACTAAAGTGGACGTCACACGGAGAAAAGTGGAGACATTAAAGCAAGGCCCGACTAAGGGATTCACCCATTTCATTATGAGGTTTAGAGAGAAGGCCGTAAAGATGTGGAATCGTCTGACTGAAGCGGAACAGGTGGAGATAATCCTGGACAATCTATATGGAGAATATCATGATTGCCTTTACTACCAACACCTCAAGACTTTTGAAGAGCTAATGGCCATAGGGAAGCTTATTGAAAACAAATTGTTCAGAAAGGCACATGGCCAGTATAGCCACACAGTGCAATATCAGAGCCAAAATTCGGAGGCGAATATGGAAAGTTCAAGACAACTTGAGTTCACCGATTTGGGTGTGGCTAGGTCTCTTGCATATGCTGAATTGAAGAAACTGGGACTTTTGGGCATGGTTCCTCCGCGACTGGTCAGGGATCCTCCACCATCTTGGTATGACCCAGATCAATACTGTGACTATCACACCCAAGAGGGGCACCCAACTGATGAATGCATTGCACTCGGGCATGCTATCCAAGACCTACTGGAAGCAGGAAAGTTCAAGCCAGGGGCAAAACAACAGTCTGTTAATCAGACAATCAATGCCCTCGAAGAAGATTTAGAAGGGTTTGATCCCATGTCCTTGATCCAAGCTTTGTTGGTTCCTTCAAAAGAGGTAGTAACAGGTCAAAATTTTCCATCAATGATGATCGCCCAGGATGTTCATGAATCCTCTCTTCCTTCAACAACCGATATGACCAAGCTGAATGGGTCTGAAGGCCATGAAGAAATCAAGGAAAAAGAGGTCTTGGTAGGATTGCAATCTCGGATTGACCTTTTACCTTTCTATCTCCAAGAACAGATCATGCATCGGGTCTTCCAATCAAGAAGTGAGGATTGCCTGGATTTATTTCATGAAATTACTCTCTTCGATTGTGGGAATGACGACCTCCAAGGACTTCCTGTCCATCCAGATTATCCTTTCTTCAATATCTTCGGGATAAGAGACCTCTACCAGTTTTCTACTGAAGCCCTTTGTTTTCTCTGGTACCTTTGCGAAAGATACGTGGTAGCATTCAGCTTCCGTGTTCCAAACTTGTTGGCCTATATGAGCCAGGATAAATTGCATCCAGAATTTGTTCCCCCTCAGTCAAACACAATGAAATTTCTTCTCCGGTTTCTGACACAGACTCAATGGCTCAAGCAATTATCCAGCTGTGCAAAATGGAATGTACTCTATACCCTCCACAATCCTCATTAGATACAGGAGTTACGAGAAGAACCAAATGCGAATCTGGTCATGCGTCGACCTCACTGCACCTTTTATTTTGGTACAACATTCAGTTTGGTGGATTTCTTTAACAGAGGATACAAAAAGGATGATTGGGAGAAGATAACGAATCATTTGTGTGAGATTAACGGGGTCCCTAAGGAGCAGATTCCTCCAAATTTATTGGAAAATCCTTTTGATGCTACCACTAGTTTTAAAAGGGAATACTTCTTTTACATTGCCAGCTTGTAAAGTGGTAGAATCACCGAAGAAAGTTCTCCATATTCCTCCGATGGAACAGGGGCAGACACTGATTGAGGACATCGCTGTCGCCTGAAGGCGTTAAACTACGGTCATTAACTTGACGAGCATTAGTTTGGCTGACTGAAAGTAGTTCCAGCATCTGGCTCTGGTTAGAGGGGCACTTTTTTATAGTACAAACTGCACAGTCCCATGACAAAGCAGTGTCAGTGCTTTACTCTTGTGTAGATAGGATCGCACTGAAAACATCATTGGGTCTGCATCCCTTAGGTCTTCTAGGTCTTTTCATTCAGTCGAATCTCCTTCTGTAAACTCATCCACCGTGTATTTTTCATTAGCCATCAATGAATATGTTTTTCTCATCCATCTGTTCATTCTCTTTCTTTTCTCTTTCATCCAAAAAGCAGTTTATGATGATCTCATAACTGATAGTTAAAAAAAAAACTACTACCCATTTTTCCAATGTCAAAGTCTGGATGGTCAAAGATCTAGAGCTTTCCATACATCTGATCCCCTTCGAACGAGCCGGAAGCCTAGATGAAGGTTTCATCTCATAAAGCCTGTTAAGGGAGGCCCCCTTTGGTCGCTAGTCATCTCAAATAAACCCTGAGATAGAAAAATTCGTTAGTCCCCCAGTTATGCCTTAGCCTTTTCCTTTAAAAAACTCGCTTTGGCCCACCTACACCTCATTATCCATATATCCTCTTGCTCATCAAAATGTCCCATTAGCTTCTAGGGTCTAACCGGAAGAGGTCTCTCGGTGAAGTAAGATGTCACAAGGGCAATACGTTTCTGAAGGATTTAAAAAAAAAAAAAAGTAGCTGCTCCATCTCCACAACCAAATTTGGGCCAATCTCAAAAAGAAAAATGAGAGTTAAAAAAAAAAAAAAAAGAGAGAGATAAAAGCAAAAAGAAAAAGAGTGAAAAAAAAAAGAAGAAAGGATGCATTGGCTCAAGACATTGCAAATAATTGGGGGCACTTGGACCATGGGGCAAAAATAGCCACTTTCCCTTCGAAGACAATATTGTCAAAATTATCAAGGTTGAAATTACCAAAGTCTTCGGTTGAGACACGAGAGGGATTGCTAAACTTCTCAAAAGAAGCAGTTCCCCAGCAAGTTCAGTTACCTGACCCTTGGTAGAATTTTGGGAGCGGAAGTGTCGAGTCATGGTTGGACCCTAGGGGCACATTTGAGCCTCTACCATCCTTCAAAAACCCAGTCCTAAGCCCCATTACAACCTAGTAAAGCCCTCCCAGACCAAATGATGATGGGACTCTCGTCCACAGCTTCGAGCTCACCCGGCTATGATGGAACTTAATTATCAAAGCTTTGACGTTAAGGCATCTTTGTCCTGAACTACGTTCGACCTAATCCCTATTTGGGGTACGTAGGCAACTTGATGAAGTAATAATCAAGTTCGGTCCTCCCACATGTACAGTTTTCCATTCATCCATGTACAACTTTTCATTTTTGCTCACTTGCATCATATCTATCATATTTCTACTTTTTTCCTTTCCCACTAGTATCCCTCTCTCTTTGATATGATCCGATGATGTGAAGAAAAAGAAGCACGTCTACCAAGATCATGAAGATTTATGGTTTATGAAGAGATGATTAGGGGATTAAATGCCAACAGCATTGTACTCACCCTCTCAACCAGTAAGATGACCAGAAAAATCAACTTGTCGCTGGGGCAATCTCTATCCAAGATAAGAAGGACAAATGAGCATAAGGAAAAAGGATTTGTTTCCTTGGGGCAATCCACCAGGCTAGAGCATGTGAAATTAAAGGGGCATGTTATCCATGAGGATCAACTCCCAATCATGAAGAGTCTCAGCCTCAAAGACGAAATGATCGTACAAGTAGAGAAGGATGATACTGTCTGGGATAAAATGCCATGACTCTCCATGAAGGAAGGGAAGAGTGACCTAGCCACCCATCTTGTCCGTACACGTTCCCTCAATTTACCCTTTGACTTGCTTTGTCAAAAGTTCATTCAACACCCGTTCGATGTTGGCCAATCGATGTTTGTCGAGTCTACGCGTGTAACGGGGATGTGAATAATATGTCTATGTGGAATTGTGCATTACTGGGTCAGAATGTAAATAACCATAAGTTTTCAAAATAAATTTCTCTCACAAATAAAATTGTTTCTTAAAAAAATAATAATAAAAATAAAAATAAATAATAAAAAAAATGTTTGAGTGGATCTCTATCAAGGTTTTTTTGGTAACGTATAATTGTGCACTAAGCTTTTGTGAAGGACAAGTGTTGTGCAACACAAAAATAGAGAATATCTGGTGAGTGTCTATGGTTGTATGTGATTACTTTTCACTTGCTTGTATTGATTATTTGCATCGGGTTGCGTGTTTCTATTTGCATGGCATAATTTGCATTAGGACTGTGATTCCCTTTGTATGCAAAAAAATAATAATAATAAAATAAAATAAAATAAAAAAAAATATAAAAAAAAAAGATAATAAAAATTTACTTGCATAAGATTGTTCTTTATTGATGCATTTTGGATCATAATGCAAACTACCTGAGTTTTAATGGTAGACTTCTTTGCCATTGTCATCATGGATCCGTGTGCATAAGATTGCATTTTCCTTTAAGCATTCCAGTACTTTGATCATGACAGCACTCATGTACTATCTGATTTTCATCATCAACCTGGCATCTAATGGTATACATGTTGGATTGCTTTTCCATTTTCATCATGGCTACACATGCATAGGATTGCATTTTCTTGGCCAATGTCTTGATCATATACCATATGAATTCTTATTTTCGTTGTACTAGCGTGCAACCTACTCATCCGATCATGGCAGAACTCATATATAGTCTGGTCTCTGATCATTTAGTTCCATCAGACCATCGTACGGTTTGACCAAACCTTCAATCATTCATGCACTCACGTGCAATTGGACTATCTGATTATTGTTGAGCTCATGTACAACTTAAACTCCAATCATTTGGCCCCATATACAGTTTGACCAAGTCCTTAATCATTTCTGCATTCATATGCATTTGGTTTTTCGGATCACTGTTGATTTGATCTTTCGGTCATACCAGATTCAGGTATGATTCAAGCATACCTTTTAATGAATCTTGCACTCGCGTGCAATTTTGATCTTACTTACATTCGTGTACAGCTTGATCCCACTATACTCGCGTATAGTTTGACAACTTTGCAGATATTCTAATCCTCACTATACTCATGTGTAGTTTGATCACCCCCATGAATCTTTCGGTCTCCGATTTGCCTATCATCTAGTTCACCTTGTACTCATGTACAAGTTAATCATTGACTCTTCTGATCCTCACCATACTCGTGTGAAGTTTGATCACCCCGTGAATCTCAGGTCTCTGTTGTACTCGTGTACAAGGTAACCATTGAATTTCCTGATCCCATGAATCTTTCGTTCTCCGACTGGCCTATCATCATGATCCTCTTTGTACTCATGTACAAGTTAATCATTGAACTTTCTGATCCTCACTATACTCATGTGTAGTTTGATCATCTCATGAATCTTCAGTCTCCATTGTACTCGTGTACAGATTGACCCATCATTTGATCTTCATTGTACTCGTGCACAAGATTGATCCATTATCTGATCCTCCTTGTACTCATGTACAAGTTAATCATTGAACTTTCTGATCCTCTCTAGACTCGCGTGTAGTGCGATCATCCTATGAATCTTTCGGTCTCTATTGTACTCATGTGCAAATTGACCCGTCATTTGATCCTCACGGTACTCACGTACAAGATTGATCCAGTATATGATCCTCCTTGTACTCGTGTACAAGTTAATCATTAAACATTCGGATCCTCACTATACTCGCGTGTAGTTCGATCATCCCATGAATCATTCGGTCTCCATTGTACTCATGTACAAATTGATCCTTTTTTGTCTAAACCCATGAACAATTTATCATCCAAATCATTATTTTATCCGGCCACTATCGGACTCATGTATGGTTTGATCGTCGTGATCTCTTGACCACTTCTCCACTTGCAGGTAATTTTTTCATCCAACCATTGTCAAAACTCATGAATAGCCTTTCAGATGAGACCCATCCCTCACTGAAACCATATCTTTCCCTCGGAACGACTGGAGTGTGTCGTTCCACTGATCAGCCAGATCGGCTATAAGTACGTCACACAATTGTCTTGGATTGACCAAAGAGTGGCTTTCCATGTGCCATCATCGACAGCATGATGTCTATACCATGCAAGCACCTTCTCCGCGCCGCAATACTTCTTCGGCATCGAGAGGGTCTTACCTTGCAGAACAAAGAAAAATGTTTTCAAGAAAGGCCCTGAAAAGGAAAAATTTTCAAAAAAGACCCTGGAAAAGAAAATTTACAAAAAAAAAGACCCTGAAAAATAAAAAAATAAAAAAAAGACCCTAAAAAAAGAAAATTTTTTAAAAAAGACCCCGAAAAAGAAAAAAATTTCAGAAAAGATCCTAAAAAATAAGAAAAACCCTAAAGGTCA
Organism: Telopea speciosissima; assembly: GCF_018873765.1. Lineage (NCBI taxonomy): Eukaryota > Viridiplantae > Streptophyta > Magnoliopsida > Proteales > Proteaceae > Telopea > Telopea speciosissima. The sequence goes on along the minus strand of NC_057920.1, from coordinate 19,722,501 downwards.
AGGGGAAGAACCCCAAGACACCTGAAAATGGGAAGAACCCTAAAAGTCGAGGGGAAGAACCCCAAGACACCTGAAAATTGGAAGAACCCTAAGATTGGAAGAACCCTAAAATTGGAAGAACCCTAAAATTAGAAGAACCATTAAAGTCAAGGGGGCAAACCTCGAGACACCCTAAGATTGGAAGAACCCTAAAATTGGGAGAACCCTAAGATTGGAAGAACCTTAAAATTGGAAGAACCGTAAAAGTCGAGGGGAAGAACCCCAAGACGCCCTGAAAACAAGGAGAAAAACCCTAAATGTTAAGGAGAAATCCTCATACAAAAACTCCAATCTTCTATCATAGCTTCAGTAAGAACCAAGCATTCATTCAAAGCACACTCTCTCACAAGATCCCTCGCTTAGCATTAAGCTTCATAGTTAAAAGGTACCAAACACTCTTCGGTACCCTTTAAAAGATCAGTCGAGTCCTCTTGCTCCTAACCAAGCTCAGTCAAGTCCTCTTGCTCCTAATCACGCTCAGTCGAGTCCTCTTGCTCCTAACCAATCTCAATCGAGTCCTCTTGCTCCTAATCAAGCTCAGTCGAGTCCTCTTGCTGCTAACCAAGCTCAGTCGAGTCCTCTTACTCCTAATCAAGATCAATCGAGTCCTCTTGCTCCTAACCAAGCTCAGTGGAGTCCTCTTGCTCCTAACCAAGCTCAGTCGAGTCCTCTTGCTCCTAACCAAGCTCAGTAGAGTCCTCTTGCTCCTAACCAAGCTTAGTCGAGTCCTCTTGCTCCTAACCAAGCTCAGTCGAGTCCTCTTGCTCCCAATCAAGCTCAGTTGAGTCTTCTTGCTCCTAACCAAGCTCAGTCGAGTCCTCTTGGTCCTAACTAAGCTCAGTCGAGTCCTCTTGCTCCTAACCAAGATCAATCGAGTCCTCTTGCTCCTAACCAAGCTCAGTCGAGTCCTCTTGCTCCTAACCAAGCTCAATCGAGTCCTCTTGCTCCTTACCAAGCTTAGTCGAGTCCTCTTGCTCCTAACCAAGCTCAGTCGAGTCCTCTTACTCCTAACCAAGCTCAGTCGAGTCCTTTTGCTCCTAACCAAGCTCAGTCGAGTCCTCTTGCTCCGAACCAAGCTCAGTCGAGTCCTCTTGCTCCTAACCAAGCTCAGTCGGGTCCTCTTGCTCCTAACCAAGCTCAGTCGAGTCCTCTTGCTCCTAACCAAGCTCAGTCGAGTCCTCTTGCTCCTAATCAAGGTCAATCGAGTCCTCTGACTCTCAATCAAGGTTTTTTTATGAGTTCTCTTACTCACCCGTAAGATCCATTTTAGTGGAGGATGAATGGATATAGCCCAGTTTTGGTCAAACTATTATGAATCTCCGTAATAAAGGTTTAGTGTTCCCGAGTTTTCTTTTGAATTTTACCAAAAGATTTCATCGTGATTAACCGTATGTTTTAGCAACTCTGCCGCCTTTAAGCAAAGTGTCAACAATGCATGCTCTTGGTGACAAAATAGTTGGTCTTTTATCTTTGCCCTTCGGCTATTAGCACAGGCGTCGGCCAAAGAGGGCAAACTGTAGACACTGATTTTTGTCACCACCCTTGGCGAGGATGACAATGGGACACGAACGATGGGCGACGCATTTTCCCCTTTCCTAAGCCTTCAAACACCAAGCCCATGGGCCTAAACACACCCTGAGTTCTAAACAAAGCCCATTTTAGCCCAAAAAGTGAAAAAGAGGGATCACACTGACCACGGCACCGTGGATAGTGCCCACGGCACTGTGGACAATACCCACGGCACCGTGGAGGCCTCCCACGGTAACAAGGCACAAAACCATGCAATCGGGACCACTTTTGGCGTCAGCCTGATGACATCGTGCACCGTGCCATGGTGTTATCCTCCACGGCGCCGTGGACGGCTTACCTGGCCCAGGCTGGGGGTCACCCCCTATAAATAGGAGGGTCCCCCTCCCCTTAAAAGAGAGTTTTTCGGGCAGAGAGACCCTCCAGGTGCTGTTTTCACCCCTATTTCCCCCTCTTTCTCCCAATTTTCTCTCTTGAGAATGCTAAAGTGAGTGAGGTCTTCAAGCGTGGGTAGATCCATCGATTACCCGCCCAATAATAGAGCAATCCCCATTCTTAGAGTTTGTTATCTTATCAGTGCACGGATAACAAGCAAAACCCCCCATTACAGACGTTATACTATCCATTTGCTTACTGCCAAGCTACTTTAAAGAGTCGTTATTCTGCCAAAAAGAATCGGCGTTGGTTTATTCGTTTGTCTCCCCTGAGCCAAGGGAAAACATTTCTACAGGTATAATTACTGCATTTTTATCGATTCAATGTAGTTCTTCGGTGTTTTATCGCTTTCATGTAAATATTGTAGATATAATGTAGCATATATAATATAACCCCGTCGCAATAAAAGGGCAGAGAATATTCGTCATTTGGTAGCATTTATATAACAGAGAGATCGGTTTCGGCCGAGCGAGGTGGGTGCCTAACACTTTCCCACACTCGTAACTTGACCCCTTACCCAAGTCTCTGGTCAGACCATGTGGAGTTTCGTAGCCCGACTCCGTTCGTAACGGACAAGGGCTACACTTATTGGGTCCTAGGGCCTAACCCTGGGTGGCGACTTCATTTTACACTTCTTTTAATATATTTTAAATGTATGACTCCTAACCCCCTGATGCCATTCTTGTACATTGAGAATATTATCCATACTATCATTTGTCGCCAAAGAGGCTACGAAAACCTTGTCACGACGAGGACCACGGTACTTACAGGTGGCTATAAGTGTAGTGTTAGTCAAGGGTGATGGTCGGGTGCAAAAGCCAATCTACTATGTCAGCAAAGTGCTCCTAGTTGCGGAAACCAAGTATAGCAATATAAAGAAGCATGCTTATGCTCTGATCATGGCAGCACGAAAGCTGAAACCTTACTTTCAAGCTTATATCATTGTGGTGGTGACAAACCAACCGTTAAAGAATTTTGGCAAAACCCCATCATTCTATACATATGGTGGCATGGTCGGTAGAGCTTGGAGAATTTGATGTCCAATACAAACCACGTAGGCGATCAAGGCACAAGCATTAGTGGACTTTGACGTCGAATGCACCTTGTCAGATGATGAAGTAGCAGTGAGTGCCGACCATCCAGGCCCCATAGAAACCTAGATTTTGTATGTGGACGGTTTATCCAGCAGCAATGGATGTGGCGCGGGATTGATCCTAACAAGTCCAAGGGGTTTTGTGGTGCAGTATGCATTAAGATTCGAGTTCCAAACTATGAATAATGGAGCTGAGTATGAGGCTCTAATAGATGGTTTGAACCTGGCAAAAAGCCTGATGGTGAAGAATATCACTGTGCACAACGATTCTCAGCTAGTGGTGAACCAAGTGAATAACGAATATGAAGCAAAAGAACAGCACATGAAGTAATATCTAACGAAGGTACGCGACTTGATTACAGGATTTGCTTACTTTTGAATCTTATAGGTGCCCCATGCACAGAACACATCTGCAGATGCATTGTCAAGGTTAGCCACCTCAGACTTTCAAGAGTTAGGCCAAACAATGTATATAGACATTCTCGGCATACCGAGCATAGAGGAAACCGAGAATGTATTGCCTATTGACATTGAAAATGTTGGATGGATCCTCTCATCGCATATCTCCAAGGAGGCATACTTCTGGCCAATAAAGAAGAAGCTAAAAGGATAAGGATGAGAGCAGCACGGTTCATTATGATTGAAGGAGTACTTTACAAAAAAGCTTACGCCATGCTGTATTTGAAATGCCTTAGGCCATCAGAGGTAGAGTATGTGCTCAGGGAAATTCACACTGGCATTTGCGGACAACACTTGGGAGCATAGCATTAGCTCACAAGGTTATCAGATAAGGGTACTTTTGGCCGTACTTACGAAAAGATGCAATGAGTTTTATACACAAGTGCATCTAGTGCCAAACCTTCGCACCGATCACCCGCCTGCCAGCAACTGAGCTCACATCAATCTCTAGTCCATTGCCTTTTGT